>NW_010921716.1:8741-103206 GCF_000633955.1 Camelina sativa
TTCATAACTTCATAAGATATTATGAAATAAGGGTATATACGTCATTACAATCCAGCTCAACGGTTATAAAACGCGTTTTGTAATTTCCTAATATTGTGAGGTTTGAGTTTGTTCTTGTGAAGAAATAGCAAAATCAAAAAAAAAAAAAAAAAATGGCGACTGTACCATCATTGTTCACTCAATTCCCCTGCAAAAAAACCCAAGTTCCAAACTCACCAAACGCTAAACCACATTCCAAATCTCCGGTTCAAGTCTCGGTACACTCATTCAATCGGAGGTCGGAGCTTGGGATCTCTGTTCACCGGCGAGGTTTCAAAGTCCGAGCAACGGATTTTGACGACGAATGGGGTCAAGAAGGGGTGGAGAGAGTAATGGCTTCATCATCGGTGGCGGAGAAAGAAGCAGACGAAGCGATCGAATCCGTGGAGGAGACGGAGAAGCTTAAAAGATCGCTTGCGGATTCGTTGTACGGAACAGATCGTGGTTTGTGCGCGTCGAGCGATACGAGAGCTGAGATCAGCGAGCTTATTACCCAGCTCGAGTCTAAGAACCCTACTCCTGCCCCTACCGATGCTCTGTTTCTCCTCAATGGCAAATGGATCCTCGCGTAAGTACCACAATTTCTCATGATTTGGTACTTAAAGATTGGAACTTTTTAATGGGAAAATTAGAGTCTTTGCTTAAAATTGTTGTAGTTCAAGAACTTGTTAGATTAGCCATAGTAGTGATATAAATCAAGAACTTATCTTTTAATTGTGTTCTGTTTTCTCTCTCGTGAAGCTACACATCGTTCGTGGGTATGTTCCCATTGCTCTCACGCAGAATCGAGCCTTTGGTTAAAGTGGATGAGATCTCACAAACCATTGATTCCGATACCTTCACCGTTCAAAACTCTGTTCTGTTTGCCGGTCCGTTTTCCACAACATCGGTTAGCACCAACGCTAAGTTCGAAATCCGAAGCCCCAAACGTGTTCAGGTAAAGATATCAATCATCACCTAAACCCGCACATGTTAACAGTTTTACATAAACCTAACTTGGGATTTTGTTTTTGTTTGTTGTAGATTAAGTTCGAGCAAGGAGTTATTGGAACTCCTCAGCTAACAGATTCGATTGAGATCCCTGAATTCGTCGAGGTTCTTGGCCAAAAAATCGATCTCAGCCCTATTAAAGGGTTACTTACATCGGTCCAAGACACAGCTTCGTCTGTGGCTAGAACCATCTCAAGCCAACCACCATTGAAATTCTCTTTGTCTAGTGACAAGACTCAGTCGTGGCTGCTCACAACTTACCTCGACAAAGACCTTCGGATCTCGAGAGGCGATGGTGGAAGCCTCTTTGTGCTCATCAAAGAAGGAAGCTCTCTCTTAAACCCTTAAAATTATCATTACTCTCTCACATCACATCACATCCAGAGTAACATATATACTACTAGTATAGAACCATTTGTCTATGTTTAATAGTGATGTAACTGTTATATTACCTGTTGGAGAGTTATAATAATGGATGTTACTCTTAAGAAATACAATATATATTTACATTGATACATACTTAAACTGTACGGTTAACGCTTTGCTAAACAAACACTTTAGCATCAGTTCATATTTGGTATACTATGGCATTCTATACCAAATTGAAAGAAAAATTGTATCACAGTGCTGTTTTCTTCTGTAACCTCAAGTTTCTAGTTTCAGTTACTCTTGGTCTATGAATGTTATACAAATCGGTCTATTTTATTACTTAGAAAACCGGTTTGTTACAAACCAAGTATCTTACACACATTTGAAGAAACAAGTGATCTTTTTTCTCTTTTAGCTACGAAACAAATCAGCACAAACCTCGTAAAAGATCTCGAGAATGGCAGACCGGTACTCGCGAGGATTCATCGATAGATAGTACTCCAAGAGGCTTCTAAGTTCATCTGCTTCTTTTATTTTGTTTGCTACAATCATCTCCACCATGGAGTCTCTAAAGTCCTCTCTTGGATAATAAGAAAATTTCTCCATGGCCATCATGACAATGAACTTGGTGCTACCGATGCTACCCTCGCTTCTTCTTCTTGTTCTTCTCGCCTTTTCTTGCCTAATCTTTGCTTGATGTTGTGTGGCTTCTTGTGTCTCTCTGATCATCTGCTCTAGCTTCTCCTGAACCATGTAGTGTGCTAGGCTAGAGAGTGAACCGTGCTGGTCTGAAAATCTAGAACTTATGTCTGACTCCACCGAGGAGGGAGAAGAAGAAGAAATGCTGAGTCTTGCTTTGTTGCTGCAACACAAAGCTCTGCTGCAGATTCTTGCTTCTCTTGTTTGGTGTTGTGATTGTTTGTTCTGTTTCTTGTTATCTTTCTCTGTTTCTTCTTGTGTTCTGTTTGTGATTTTCATGTTGACGATTAAGTCACACATTATAGTTGGGGGTTTTGAGGATGGGGGATGTTTGTTAAACGCAAATAAAAAAAGAGTTCTTATTTAATCATTTTATGTAAAAATTGAAAAAATGTGGGTCATGTTCATCATGATTATGTCTTGATCTTAATTCAATTTTAAAACTCAATAAAAGAGGTTCTTTTAAATTTTTAGACTAACAACAAGTCTTCAACATTATTCATTTTTGTAAAACTAACTTTTCTTTATTTATTTTCCAAAATCAATATCTACAATTTGTGCTCAAAATGCGATAAAAGTTGTACATTTTTTTTTGGTAACAATGTTAAGTATTTATACCAATTTTAAATTTTCGACAGCGGTTTCAGAGAAAACAAAGTAGTCAGAAAGACCAAAATCTACAACTAAAAGATCTACAAATACAGGAGAAAACACTACAAGAAAAGCATCAATTAATATTTAGATTTCCTTTCGAAGACCATGTTCTTTTGATTAATTTTAATCTTATGTGTAAAATTTATAAAGGTTATGGAAAATCAAAGAAAAGAGTGTGTTTCGTGAAATTGGTTCATTATTTCAAATCAATATAATGGTTTATTTTAATTACTTCCAATAATAAAATAATGATTGATGAAAATATCATTTAGTTTTTATATATATCAAAAGCAGATATAATAAGTACATATATCAAATAAAAAGTTGGGAATAATAGAGGAGATTAGATTAGGTATGATTGAGGATAATTGTAAAAGAACAAAATTAAGAAAGGAGAGCTAAATGCATGTATTTGTGTCGTGTTTTAGGAATATAGGGGTGATTAATTTGATTATGGTTGTGATGTGTAGACCATCTTCATGTCCACTTTAGTTTTGTTGTTGTTGTTGAAGATGAGATATCTACACTTTGTTTTATAATTTTTTTGGTAATGTGGAAAAGGTGATCGATATGTAGTACTTAACATGATCTGACACAATTAATATAGATAGCTAATAATAATTTAAAATATTTTTACAAAACATGAAAAAAAAACGAGACAAAGAAGAACAAGAAGATCAAGAGCAGAATTTTGTGGTTTTCACATGGCTACTGATGAACTCGAACTTCACTTGTTTTATAACATATTCTTAAAGGGCATATTAGATTTTAAATAGTTCAGAGTTGTAATTTTGCTAGAGATATATAGTAAAGATTAGCTAAAAGTGTTGTATACTCCACAAAATATACATGCGAAATGAAGAGATAACGTATGGAGTATGGTTGTTGCCTTGGAGACAAGACATGCTTTATCTTTGCTGGCTTGTACATATACCTCATTTTCTGCTTTGATGTTTTAGGAATTTTATAGTCAAGCATTCTTTTATTGGTATTTTTTTTATAATCTACGTATTTTTCATACACACACACAAAAAACAAAAAAAAGTTCAACGACATTATATAATCTTTAAGACTTTAACTGGAGCCTTAATGTCTTTAAGTTTTTTTTTTTTAAAAAGAATAAGTTATCTCGTGTTATTCACCAAAAGAGTGTGCAATAATTGGAGATTAACCCCAAAAGATGATGTTACACAGCTGGATAGAATCACTTTGTGGTGATTAATTACGTCTTTGTAGATTTTAGAATCGGGTCTTTTAGGGATTTTGTCATGTGACAATATCCATATGACTTTTTCTTTTGATTAAGTTGTTAAACTCAAAAAGAGAACTTTTAAAACGTGAGAAGTAATTAAGAATTGATCACTTGATCTAAATACAGTCAGTAAGTACCTTACCAACTTGTTAAGCTGACAGTAAAACCACATGTTGCCATTATGGTCCATACTTTCTAGGGTTTATGATTATCTATTACATATCTTCCTTACCATATTTATCATTAGCTCTCAACTCGTTTCTTTCGATTAACTAATTAGAAAATTATAATCATGTTTGGTCTCAAGCTCACAACTCCGTTTCTTCAACACAAAAGACAGTAGTAAAAAAAAATGCTTCATTTTGGATTCGTTAACAACAATAACAAAGATGAAAGACCAATGCTCATGATCAAGGATAAATCGAACGTAAGAGAGAGAAAGTAAGAGAGAGAAAGTAAAAGAGAGAGAGTTTGTTCCCTTACCCGTGACCGCCGTTGCCGTTCTCGGCGGCGGCAACCCTATCAATGCCTAAGAAGAGACGCTCTCCCGATAAGCCCCCGCCTAAAACCTCATCTCTTCCCCAAGCTTTTCGCACCCTCATGCGGCGAAGACTTCTCTTCAATCCCCTGTTTCTTGTGCTAGTGTCTCTGAGCCCCTTAATTTTAAACCGCCGACCGCTGCTTTACCTCCTCCGATGCTTTCAGGATCTAAAGCTAGCTCTGCACCGACAAATGCCATTCCGGTTATTGAGCATCCACACTCAGATCTGCCTCCTTTGGATTCTGTATCCAAAACCCAATCTCTCGACTTGGCTACTCCTACCCAGGAGGACCAAGTTCAGTCAAAGCCTAAACCCCTTTGGGTTGATCTGCTCAAGGATCCTGCGGGATCTATGTCCAAGAAAGGAGAGACATTCATCCTCGAATCTGGAGAAATGTGCGTCAAAATCCCTAATGAAGTTATCATCAGAAACAACAAGAGATGGGAGCCTTTCATTATTGGTCAATTCCATGGAAACCTTCCCCCAAGGGGTGTGCTTCACGCCATTTTTAATGGCATCTGGAGTAATCGTCACCGCGACATCACAATTTCAAGATTGGGGCCTCGAACAGTGCTTATCCGTATTCCCAATTCTTCCACTCGGCAGAGAATCTTAACTCAAGGTATGTGGCTAATTGAGGGTCAAACAATGTTTGTTGCTCCTTGGGAACCATGTTTGAACCCAGAACTACCGGAGCTTACCGAGGTTCCAGTGTGGCTCGAATTCAGGGGAGTTCCTCCTCACTTTTTCTCCGAAGAAGGATTCGAGCACATCGCAGGTATGTTGGGACAACCAGTCCGCTGTCATCAAGCAACAATTGATATGACAAATCTTGAGGTAGGGAAGGTCCTTACGGTCATCAACCCATCCTCTCCTCTACCAGAAGCTGTAAACGTCCAATTCTCATCTGGTCAAATCCATAGGGTTACAGTTTCTTGTCCTTGGCTTCCGCCAATTTGCAAACACTGTCAGGAAATGGGACACAGTATTAGACGATGCCCAACTGCTCCCATTACTTGCTCATCCTGTAATTCTTCTGGACATACTCTCGAGACTTGTCCAAAGTTGAGGAAGGGTAAAACCTCGGATACTAAAGAGATGGAGCCTTCAGTCTCTAAGAAGGATAAAAGAGACAAACTCAAGACAAAATGGGTGGCAAAGCAGTCACTACCGGAGTCCGACTCTTCTGAAGATCTAAGCAAAGCTAAAAGGCTCAAGAAAAAGAAACCGACCCCCCCACACTCATTGGTCCAGGTCGAATTAGACTCGCCCTCTAGAGCAGCAACAACAGGCCCCTCAAGCTCCAAGAAGAAACAAAAACCAAATAAGAAAATTCAGGAGAAGAACTCCTCATCAGAACAGGATTCCTCATCAGATTCATCCTCAATAATGAGCTCAGCTAGCGAGGCCGAGAGAAGTGAAGAGGACGAAACACCTTACTCTCTGGTGCTCTCTAAAAAAGAAAGGCGGAATATTAGAAACTCCACGGGGAGGAGTTCCAAAACTAAGTCACATTAATTATGATTGACAGCTTTTGTTGGAACGTTAGGGGTTTAAATCATTCTGTAAAGCGAAGAAGCCTAAGGAAGTGGCTCCGGCTTAATAAGCCTGCTTTTGGTAGTATAATAGAGACTCGAGTAAAGTTTCGAAAGTCTCAGAAATATTTTCATTCAGTCTTTCCGGACTGGAATTTTGAAGGGAACTACGAATTTGAGGAACTGGGAAGGATTTGGGTCGTGTGGGACAAGAGAGTTAGGCTGCATATTCACTCCAAGTCAGGCCAGATGATTACTTGTATTGTGCGTATGCCTAACTCCCCTAAAGAGGTAGTATACTCATTCATTTATGCTGTCAACTGCAAATATGGGAGGCAACAACTATGGGATGAGATCGAGGAGCTAGCAAAGGATCCTATCATCAGTCTGAAGCCGTGGGTTGCAATGGGCGACTTCAATCAAACCTTGAACCCTAGTGAGAGTTCTATTGGCAGCACAAAGGTTACAAAAGGAATGCTGGAATTCAGGAGTTGCTTACTAAATGCAGGGCTCTTTGACTTGACTACTAGAGGAAATTCTTTAACTTGGTGGAATAAGCGTGAGGCCAATCCTATAGTGAAGAAATTGGACCGTATCTTGGTAAATGATAATTGGCAGTTGGAATTCCCTCTTTCTTACGCTTATTTTGGGGAGCCTGAAATGTCTGACCACTGTCCTAGCTGCCTAAAGTTAGGAGTCCCTCATAGATCTAAAAAGCCCTTTATGGTCTCTCATTTCCTCTTCCAGCATAAAGACTTCATCCCTCGAGTATCTGAGTTCTGGAACAGCACTACAATTGAGGGAACAGCAATGTTCCGATTTTCCAAGAAGCTCAAGCTTTTAAAAAGAGTCATCAAGGACCTCAACAAACAGTTCTATTCTGACCTTGAGAACCGGGTTAAGGAAGCTCAAGCAGATCTAGCATTTCATCAGGCGAGATTCCTTGCAAATCCTTCCCCTCAGTTGGCAACGCTAGAGAGGCAAACTCAACAGAAATGGTTCGAGTTGGCTTTGGCTGAAGAGAAGTTCCTTATGCAAAGATCTCGCATAAAGTGGGTTGAAAGTGGTGACTGCAAGTCTGCATACTTCCATAGGATGATAAACAGCAGGATGGGCATGAATCAAATTCACTATCTTGTAGATGACTCAGGCCAAAGACTCGAAGAGATTCCAGAGATCCAGAACCACTGTGTTAATTTTTTCACCAAAATGCTGGGTACTTCCTCTAACTCTATCTCGGAGGAGGATAAAGAGTTGATTAGATCTCTCTCGAGATACAAATGTGACCAACAAACAAAAGATCTCCTGCAAGCTCACATTTCAGATGCGGACATCAAGAGAGAAGCTTTCGCTCTACCTAGAAGTAAATCTCCTGGCCCAGACGGCTTTACTGGGGAATTTTTTCGAGCTACTTGGGACATAATTGGAGGGGATCTCACGTCAGCAGTCAAGGAATTCTTCTCCTCAGGTCAAATTTTGAAACAATGGAATGCCACCTCCATTACTCTCATCCCAAAAAGGTTAGGAGCTGACAAGATTGGTGATTTCAGACCAATATCCTGCTGTAACACGGTCTACAAAATCACTTCCAAGATTTTGGCCCGTCGTCTCCAGACCTTATTACTTGATATGATCAACAACTCTCAATCAGCATTTATCAAAGGTCGCTTACTAGTTGAGAATGTCCTTCTGGCAACAGAACTGGTCCAAGGATCAAACAGTTCATCGGTTTCCCCTAGAGGAATGCTAAAGGTCGACTTGAGGAAAGCATTCGATACTGTAAACTGGGACTTCATCCGGATTCTGTTAGAGGCTGCTGACTTTCCACCAATCTTCATCACTTGGATTAAAAACTGCCTGACAACAACCTCTTTCTCTATAAAGGTAAATGGTGATTTATGTGGCTACTTTCAGGGCAAACGTGGCTTAAGGCAAGGAGACCCACTATCGCCTCCGCTGTTTGTAATGGCTATGGAAGTATTTTCCAATCTCCTAATCGCCAAATTTGAACAAGGTTGTATTGGGTATCACCCTCTTGGCAGGAATCCTCACATCACCCACCTTGCTTTTGCTGATGACATTATGCTATTTTTCGATGGAAAACATTCATCCCTCCAAGCAATTACAGAGGTTTTGGATTCCTTCCATCGACTCTCAGGACTGGCTATGAACAAAGACAAAACCGAGTTATTCCATGCTGGCCTCTGTCAGAACATATCCGATTCTATATCTGGTCTGGGCTTCAAGGCTGGTGAGTATCCTATCAGATATCTTGGGCTTCCTCTACTTCCCAGAAAACTCAAGAAATCTGATTACTCACCCCTCACTGATAAGATTGCGGCTAGGTTTAACAATTGGGCTGTTAAAACCTTATCATTCTCAGGAAGACTACAACTTATTTCCTCTGTGATCTACGGGTTAGTTAATTTCTGGATGACAGCATTTGCATTGCCTAAAGGATGTATCAAAGCAATTGAGAAGCTCTGTAATAGTTTTCTTTGGTCTGGGGATATCACTAAGCGTACTCATGCCAAGGTCTCGTGGGACAAGATCTGCTTCCCAAAATCAGAAGGTGGTCTCGGGTTAAGGAACCTGCTTATGTGGAACAAAGTCCTTAATCTGAAACTTATCTGGTCCCTATTCACAAACAGTGGTTCTTTGTGGGTTGCTTGGATGAAGGAGCATCATCTTAAAAGAGGAAACTACTGGACTGCGACAGTGCGCAGCAATTCAAGTTGGGTTTGGTGTTCTCTACTTAAACTGAAACCCCTGATCAGTTCCCTACTCCGGTGCGAGATAGGTGATGGTCGCACAGCCAGCTTCTGGTTTGATGCCTGGTCTCCTCTAGGAATTCTCAGTGAATATCTAGGCAACACTGGTCCTATCCAACTAGGTATCCCATTTGACGCGGTGGTTGCAGAGGCCTGTTCGAGCCAAGGCTGGAGGTTACCCTCGAGTAGGTCCAGGAACCCCTTGGTGATAACTCTCCGTAATGCACTACTTAGCATACCTCCTCCAACCATCACTCGAGGCAAAGATACTTACCACTGGGTGGCCGGTAATGAATCATCCTCTTTCTTTTCAACTAAGAAAACTTGGAATCACCTCAGACCTACTGAAGATACGAAATGCTGGACCAAAGCAGTTTGGTTCAAACACTCAGTTCCCAAGCATGCTTTTAATTTTTGGATTGCTAATCTGGACCGCCTTCCGGTCAGAGCAAGGCTTTTATCTTGGGGAATGAATATCCCTTCCCAGTGCCTCCTCTGTAATTCTCAGCCAGAAACCCGAGATCACCTCCTGTTACACTGCCCGTTCTCTGAAGAGGTTTGGCACAAGATCATGTCTAGGCTCAACCAGCACCCTTGTATCTTCGTCAACTGGTCCACCCTGATCACCTGGTTACTGTCCAAATCACCAAATCTCTCCACCACTTTAAAAGGTATAGCAGTTCAGGCCACTATATACATGTTGTGGAAGGAAAGAAATTGCAGGCTTCACGACGGCATCATCTCTAGTTCCTCTGCAGTTTGCTCCCAAATTGATCGCAGTGTTAGGGACATCCTTCTCGCCCGTTCATATCGCAAAGGTTGCAGGAGACTTCTATCTCAATGGTTCGCCAATGGTTTCTAACGGCAGTTAACTATTTAAAGTTCCTATGGCTTTTTTTTTTTTTTTTGTCATAGCTTCTATATTTTTTACCCCTAAAGTCTTGTACTAAACATCGTTCCATTCGGTAATATAATTCACATTCTATCAAAAAAAAAAAGAAAGACCAATGCTCCTCCTGCCGACTCTAAAACGAATATAATCAAAGTGATCATTCCTCTCTAATTTTAGAAATCAGTATTAGCAGCAAAATACTATTACTGATTTTAACTGGAAGCATTTTTGACGGAAGAAAACCAAAAATGCGATTTTATGTTTTTTTCTCAATCTACATTTTATTCATTTATTCTAATTATTACACAACTTTTTTTTTGATAAAAATTGAATCATTAGACAACTTTATGCAAATTCCAATATAATTCGAATTTGATGCTTAAAACCCCTAATACTATTATTACACATATTGAACCCATGAGATGAAAAATTTATCTAAAATGAATCAAATGCAGTTCTTGATATTTTTTTTTAAATTCGAGTTTTTTTTTCTTTTTCTTTCAAAACCATCAAATTTGGCATATTGGAATATTCGGAAAGATTGTACATTAAATTTCATCACCCACTTTTAGAAACTTATCCAAACAGTTTCCGACACACACACTTCTGACTTCTGTCTGACATTCAGAGAATTTTTAGGAACAAAAGAGTCCAAAAGAACTCACAGATGGCGTCACAGCTCGATTTGATCGGAAAAGACTACATCGCCGGAATCTCGAATAATCCTCGGGCGGCTAGCCGTGTAACTTCTGTATACAGCGAAGTCCAAGCCAATCGTATCGACCACGCACTTCCTCTTCCTTCCGTTTTCAAAAGCCCTTTCAAGATCATCGATGGTCCTCCCAGCTCCTCCGCCGGACACCCAGGTTCGATTACTAAACCGAAATCAATAGAGTAAACCGGTCAAAATTTGTTGGTTTAAGTCAATTTTGATTATTTTTTTGATGTTGTTGCAGAGGAGATTGAGAAATTATTCCCGAATCTATATGGACAACCATCAGCTTTATTGGTTCCTAACCAATCTGATGCAGTTAAATCGGACCAAAAGCTTAAGATTGGTGTTGTGTTGTCTGGTGGACAAGCACCTGGTGGACACAATGTTATTTGTGGAATTTTTGGTTAGACATTGTTACTTTGGGCAATTTTTTATTTTATTTTATTTAGGTTTTTAGAGATTTTGAATTTGAGTTTTGTAATTTTGTTGTTGTTGTTGTTGGTTGGTTGGATAAGATTACTTGCAGGAATATGTGAAAGGAAGTAGTCTGTTTGGGTTTCGTGGCGGTCCAGCTGGAATCATGAAGGGAAAATATATAGAGCTTACTTCTGAGTTTGTCTATCCTTATAGAAACCAGGTATCAAATGATGTGCCTTTTGAGGTTTTTGTCGGTTATTATGTTTGGTTTGGTTATGTTTAATTTCATGAAAACATAGAAAACTGAATAGAAATAATGACCATCATTTGGTTTAATTTAGCCGGTTTATTGTCTTTTCAGTGCTGTTTGCTTTCGGTTAACCTTAATCGGTTTATTTTCTCTTCGATTCGGTTTGGTTCAGATTGATTTTACCGGTTATATTCTCTCCATTAAATAAATTTGTTAAAATCTTGTAAAGAATGGTTTGTTGAGTAATAAAGAGTTGGAACTACAAGCTCTATGTATTTAAAGATTTGCATTTTGTATTTATTCTTGATATTTCTGTTGTGTCTTTTTTTTTTTGTTGCAGGGTGGATTTGATATGATATGTAGTGGAAGAGACAAGATTGAAACTCCAGAACAGGTAAATAGGTTTTTCTCAATGTTGTGGCTTTCATTGATCGAATGGACTAAGTTAGCATCAGAGTTTGGTACATATTGCAGTTTCAGCAAGCTGAAGAGACTGTAACAAAGATGGACTTAGATGGTCTTGTGGTTATTGGTGGAGATGACTCCAATACTAATGCTTGTCTCCTTGCTGAACACTTCAGGTACTTTTGAAATTGTTAAAAGATGAATGAGATTAATTTTTCTCTGTTTTGCATTTTAGTGATTGTTATATTTTGCATTTGGTTTGCAGAGGTAAAAACATGAAAACTCGGGTTATTGGGTGTCCCAAGACAATAGATGGTGATTTGAAAAGTAAAGAAGTCCCTACTAGTTTCGGGTTTGATACTGCTTGTAAGGTAAGTAACTTCAAACCGTATATCCAAAAAATAAAATACATCACCTAGTTATGTCTTCTCTTAGAAAGCCTTATCAATGGTTTTTTTGATGATTACATTCATGCAGATATACTCAGAAATGATTGGAAATGTTATGATCGATGCACGTTCCACAGGAAAATACTATCACTGTAAGTTTAGACCTTCTCTTAGCAAAATGAATTGTCTTGTTACAAGCTTACGATTGCATTTTTATCTATAGTTGTACGTCTTATGGGCCGTGCTGCGTCTCATATTACACTTGAATGCGCTTTGCAAACCCACCCAAACATTACTATTATTGGAGAAGAGGTACCTTTCGTGTTACTCAAGCTTTCATTCGTAGTCTTCTGTTTGAGAACCGGAAATAACCAACATTTTTATGCAGGTCTTCGAGAAGAAGCTAACGTTGAAGAATGTTACCGATAACATTGTTGATGTGATCTGTAAAAGAGCAGAAAATGGTTATAACTACGGTGTCGTTCTTGTTCCCGAAGGTCTCATTGATTTTATCCCTGAGGTATATAATTGGTAATTCAATTCTTTTCCCTATGTTTTTGTAGTGACCTTCACTCTATCTATGATCCATTATTTGCAGGTCCAAGAGCTTATTTCCGAACTAAACGAAGTCTTAGCAGAAGGAAACGTTGATGAAGAAGGCCAATGGAAGAAGAATCTTAAAGAGGAGACTTTAAAGATTTTTGAGTTTCTTCCACAAACTATTCAAGAACAACTAATGCTTGAGAGAGATCCACATGGAAATGTCCAGGTCTGTTTCTAATTACCATCATCCGGTTTAACCAATAACTGATTCAAACCAATAACTGAAAACCGGTTTATCTTTGTATCTCTTAAGGTGGCCAAAATAGAGACAGAGAAAATGCTGATACAAATGGTTGAAACCGAGCTAGACAAAAAGAAGAAGGCGGGTACATACAGACGCGACTTCATGGGGAAATCACACTTCTATGGGTAACAAATATATACTATGTTAGTTACTAATTAGCTAGTCTTAACATAATCTTATCTGATTGTGTTTTTTTAGGTATGAAGGAAGATGCGGGTTGCCTACAAATTTCGATGCAACTTACTGCTACGCATTAGGTTACGGTGCTGGATCACTTCTCCAGAGTGGAAAGACCGGATTAATTTCATCGGTTTAGACTTTTTCTTCCTTTTTCTTAATAATATATCACAAACTGTTTCTTTATTTCAAGATTATTTATATTCCACTGTGTTTTTTTTTTTTGCAGGTTGGAAATTTGGCTGCTCCTGTTGAAGAATGGACCGTTGGTGGTACTGCACTGACTTCATTAATGGATGTTGAGAGAAGACATGGTAATACATAAATCGAAGACGATGATTGGATACTATTGTGAATTTTATTTTTCCAACATTATATGTATGTTTGTATGTTGCAGGCAAATTCAAGCCTGTTATCAAGAAAGCTATGGTTGAACTTGAAGGTAAAAGTCTTTAGCTCTAAACTTATTTTTTTTTTTCTCTACGGCCGCTTGTTCTCTCTATCACTCACTGCTTCTTATAAATTTCAGGCGCACCGTTTAAGAAATTTGCGTCGCAGCGGGAAGAATGGGCTTTGAAGAATCGATACATTAGTCCTGGTTTGTTCACATACACACATGTCTCTCTACATATAGTAGTAATTAATTTCAACTTTTTATTTGGGTCCTCCAGGTTAAGTAACTATCATTCTTTGTCTTGTTGTCAGGTCCGATTCAGTTTAAGGGACCGGGATCTGATGCGAGAAATCATACCTTAATGCTGGAACTTGGGGCTCAAGCCTAAAATCTTTTTGGTAATGTGAGATTCACTCACTGGCTCACTTACTTTGTTGTTTTTTGCCTTTGCTGTAAAAATATTTTTGTAGTAAAGAAAGTTACTGGGAGTCAAGTAAACCAACAAGTATTCAACGTGTAAGTCGTGAACTGTGATGACTGATGATGACACTTGAATAATAAAATTTCCTTGGTCTATTGCCATTATTACTTTTTACTACATGCTTTAAATCGGTTTGAGATTGAGATGGTAATTTTTTTAACCACATTAAACCAGGTAAGGTTGGTATAATATACAACGGCAAGATAAAGATCTAAGAAATTAGAAGAGATTATAAGGGTAAGTTACTTTTATTTTTGAGAGTACAATGCTTTTATTCGTTAATGTTATTTCCTCTTAATGATTGCTGGAATCACTGAATCAGACGAGTTGAATGCTTCGACTAACATAGAGATAATTTACCTTTTTTGAGATGAAAGATGATAATTAGTCCAACTCCACTTTTAATTTCTAAGTGGTGTGTTTTGTGTAATAAAATTACCAATAAATGTATCTTTCATTTCCAAAAAAGTCTTGGAAAAACGAAATGAGTAAAGGTAATAAGTAATTTTGACCGTCTAGCTAGGCTCTCTCTATATATGTTAAAACCTACAATCGTTAGCCTTATCAAATCCAAGTTTATATGCTATATCTAGCTATGGGGACACTAACAAACAAAGAGCTTTTCTTTGATGGAATTGTGAAGATTTTCAAAGAACAACAATGCGATGTACGGCTAAAGGCATGTGATGATAGTGATGATGAGGCAGCTATCTCTGCTCATAAGCTTTTTCTGGTTGTGACTTCTTCTTCTACTACTACTCCTTTTTTTTACCTTTTGTCATTATCTGATTCAGTTCAAAATTTCATTACGCTATTACATGGAATGATTTTGGTATTAATGTTCTTTCCTTGACATATATGTGGAATTTTGATAGTCTGCTAGATCTGAGGTGTTTAAGAAGATGTTTGAATCAGACAACTGCAAGGCTTCGTCCATGCTTGAGACAATCACTCTCTCAGATCTGAAACAAAAAGAGTTAGAGGCTTTCGTTGAGTTCATCTACAGCGACGGCTCTAAGCTTTCATTGAAGGCGAAGCAACACGTTAGGCCACTCTATCGTGCTGCCGACAAATATGAGATTCCGTATCTACGTGACTTATGCAGAGACGAGCTTGTAGCATGTCTTAACTCTTCGAATGCTCTTAAAGTTCTTGAGGTCGCCCAAATCCCTTTTGACAAAGCACTCACTAATGCTGCCTTGACTACTATCAAAACCTTTAAGAAAAGTATTTCCACCTCTAGTGAGTTTAAGGTTTTTGTCGCTAATCATCCAAATCTTACCTTGGAGATAGTGAAGACTCTTTCGGCTCTCTGTTATTGTTTAGCGTTAATGACAGTTATATGGTCATTGATGGAATAAAAAAGCCACTATTTAGTTTTGTTGTTTCATCAACTACTAGTTATCATTGTCATGGGATTTGACTTCCTATGTTTTCTCAAGCTTGCAAATCTTTTGAAAAAGTTGTTTTAGTGTTTCTGTTTAATTAATAAATTAAGATTCCTTTCTCATTGATGAAAACATAAACAAACGATACAATCCTTCTCCACCAAGTTACAAGAAATATAGTTGCGAGTTAATGATTTCCAAAAACTATGGTGTATGACTCTGTTACAATCCGGCTTCGGTTCTTTATGATAACTTGCTCTCAACCTCACAACTCTCACGCCTACGAGGCTATGAACAACAAGATTGTGATGAAACTTAAAACAAGAAAAGAAAACAAAGTCCATGTGACAAAGTCTATGGGCCAGATTGGCAATTCACTATCAAAGAAGAAGAATCAGCTTAAGATCAAGCTTTTACAACAACGGAGTCTCTCACTCGTGTCTCTCTCTTTCTCTCTTTTACAAGAAGTAGATGAATCGTTAATAGAAGAAGAAGAATAGATTTTGGTATTATACACTGTATTAAGTAACCAATTATCTACTTGTAAAAAATAAGAGAATTTAAACTAGTACCATTGTTTGTAATTTTTGACAGACAAAACTCTAAAGGTTAGAAATTCGTTGCAAATCCCTCGCATCTGTACCAACATTATTCTCATTAACATTTATTCAATCAAAAGCAAAAGAAATATAAATGATTCATTTAAACTCAATTAGCTAGTTCTCTTGATGTTGGTTAGTAATGCTCTTCTTTAATTTGCCTGTAAAAGATCAAATTGCGAGGGATCCGTGAAGATTTAGTGAGGGACTAGCTAGGATTAATCGCACATACCTTGCAAATTGCGAGTGATCTGCGAGGCTCTGTAAGAAATCCGTCGCACATCCCTCACAAATGTATATATTCTTTTGCATCAAATTTATTTTCTTAGTGATACAATCTCTATTAATTTCATGTTTTTCCTATGTTTTGGAAAGTTCATTGTTCATATAGTTGGTAATTACTGGACTATGGACTCTACATTGCAATTGTTGATAAAAAAAACTTTAACACTTGGTCTCATGATCATAATGAAATTCCACAACTTCCTCCATTAAGCCTTTATCGCTGGGTCTCATCAGTTTTGATCAATGCCAAGAACCTTCTAGACTCATTCGCGATGGTGCAGAACCCTGACGATTGGCCGGCGTTCTCCAGCCAGCTGAACTATTTCAGTTTGCTCAAAGACTCTTTTCCACTCTTTTCCATGTCTAGGATTCCAAAAGCGGGATCTGATCAGGACTATTGCAGACTTCAACAGAGCTGATTTGATGTATGAAAACCGCTCTGCAATTTTTCCACCTCCATTCCCAAGGAATGACTTTGAGCTGAAGTCTGCATACTTCCAGCTAGTTGGACAAATACCCTTCTCTAACCTGCTAAATGAGAAGGCTTTGGACCATATTGAGCACTTTGAAGACTTGGTGACTAGTATCAAGGCTAATGGAGTAACTGAAGACTACATCTACTGCAAGATCTTCCCATATTCACTTGGAGGAGAAGCATCCCAATGGTTGAAACTGTTGCCAGCCAGATCTTTGACCTCTTGGCAACAAGTAAAGGTGGCTTTCCTCAATTAATTTTATGATGATGCAATGTCAGATGAGCTGAGAGTCAAGCTGTCCTCTGTCAAGCAAAGACCAGATGAAGCTTTCAAGGGAGCTTAGGTGAGATTCAAGACTTATCAGAGGGACTGTCCACACCATGGATTTTCAAGAGTGCAACTGCTAAGCATCTTTTTCAGAGGAATTGACTGGGAATATCAGCTATTGGATGCTGCAAGCCATGGGAACTTCAATACAAGATTTCCAGAAGATGCTGAAGCTTTGATTGAGAATTTGGCTTCCAGCAATAGCACTAAGAGAGTAGATACTGAAAGGAAGAGATTGCATGGAGGATTTGATTCAAACTAGCTTGCTTCTGTTAATGCCAAGCTGGATTCAGTTCACAATCTTCTTGTGGGTAAGAAGTCAGTTCACTTTGCTGCTGAAGTTGAGACATTTGAGCCACAACCTAAGACAGGGAATGAAGAAGCAAATGTCAACTTTGTCTATGGAAATCAGGGTCAGAGATTAGGTAATCAACAAAGTAACAAGCCTTACAGTGGGAATCTTCAGGCTACACTCCTAAGCATGAGTTCCAGAAGCAGCAACAGAACAATGATTATACTAGACCTATGGGAACTCTTCTTATCAGTCTCCTCCACAGACTTCTTCTGAGAGTAGAATGGAAGCTATGCTAGAGCAACTTTTGCAAGGCCAGGAACAATTATCAGTGACATTCAATGGGAAGATTGATAATGTCTACAATGAGCTTACTGGGAGGATTAATGCTTTGAACATTCATGTCAAGAAGCTGGAAAATCAGGTTGCGCAGACTGCTGGGTCTGTTAAAAGGCAAGAGGGTTTTCTTCCTGGAAGAACTGAATCAAACCCCAAACATTCTTGTAATGCCATATCAGTGAGAGATGAAGATGATGGAGAAATTGAAACTGCAGAAAAAGGAGAGCAATCGGCCAAACCCAAGTCGGAGAATTTGACTTCAGACGATGGTGTCGATTGACACCACCTGGGTGTCGGTCGACACTCCTCTCAGACAGAACCAGAAACTGCAAAATCTCAGGTTCCAACAGCTGTNCAAATGTCAACTTTGTCTATGGAAATCAGGGTCAGAGATTAGGTAATCAACAAAGTAACAAGCCTTACAGTGGGAATCTTCAGGCTACACTCCTAAGCATGAGTTCCAGAAGCAGCAACAGAACAATGATTATACTAGACCTATGGGAACTCTTCTTATCAGTCTCCTCCACAGACTTCTTCTGAGAGTAGAATGGAAGCTATGCTAGAGCAACTTTTGCAAGGCCAGGAACAATTATCAGTGACATTCAATGGGAAGATTGATAATGTCTACAATGAGCTTACTGGGAGGATTAATGCTTTGAACATTCATGTCAAGAAGCTGGAAAATCAGGTTGCGCAGACTGCTGGGTCTGTTAAAAGGCAAGAGGGTTTTCTTCCTGGAAGAACTGAATCAAACCCCAAACATTCTTGTAATGCCATATCAGTGAGAGATGAAGATGATGGAGAAATTGAAACTGCAGAAAAAGGAGAGCAATCGGCCAAACCCAAGTCGGAGAATTTGACTTCAGACGATGGTGTCGATTGACACCACCTGGGTGTCGGTCGACACTCCTCTCAGACAGAACCAGAAACTGCAAAATCTCAGGTTCCAACAGCTGTTGAGAGGGTGTACAAGCCTAAAGTCCCTTTTCCTAAGCCACGAAAGTCCAAGCAGGAGCTTGAGGAAGCTAGATGCAAGGCAATGATGGACAAGGTGATGATTGAGATGCCTTTGATTGATGCAGTAAAGCTTTCACCACCACTTAAGCCGTATGTGAAGAGAATGATGTCCAATGGTTTGAGCCCTGAAGAAGGAGCACTGCTTACCAAGGATGTCAGTGCAGTTCTTTTAAACCAGCCTCCACAAAGGAAGAAGGAGAGGAAGCAGGAAGTGGTTGTCTCTAAAGAAGTAAGTGCAGTAATTTAGTGTAGAGTTGCAAAGAAATTACCAGATCCTGGAAGCTTTGTACTTGATTGTTCTATCTCCACAGGAAGGTTTGCTTACTCACTTTGTGATCTTGGATCTAGCATCAACTTGATGCCACATTCTGTTGCTCTAAGACATGGGATGACAGAATTCAAGACAACTCATATTTCCCTTATCTTAGCTAATCGCTCCAGAAGAATTCCTGAAGGTGTCTTAGAAGATATTCCAATTAAGGTTGGAAACTTCATGATTCCCACTGACTTTGTTGTGCTAGAATATGACGAAGAGCCTAAAGACCCTCTCATATTAGGAAGAACTTTCTTGGCTACAGCTGGTGTCATCATAGATGTACAGAAGGGACATATAACACTGAATGTGGGAGGTTTGAGTATGAACTTTGAGATGGATAAGCTGAGGAGGGCTCCTACTATTGATGGACAAACTTTTTCTGTTGAGGAAGTTTCTGATTTTCGAGCATCAAGCTCAGTGTCGATCGACACCGCTGCAACATCGATCGAAACCCCTCCACATCCGAGCCTGCACTTGTCCACAACTGATGCTCCAAGTCCGACAACTGTACCCAAACAGAAGACACACCCCTCCACACCCCAGAGTCCTCAGGTAAGGCAAAGGTATGCATCTTCTTTACCCAACCCCGCTCCTATCATTAACAAGGTTTTCAATGGTACAAAAACTGTTTTGCAGTTAACCAAGCCACGAGATTATCGTAGAGCGCTTGTTTCTTCTGTTGATGATTGTGCTGGACATAAAAGAAGCAAACCTAACCCTAAATCCCACCCAGGTCTTGTTCCTCACATCCTTGGCAGTCCTCATTGATAACTCTCTAATTTACATGTTTTTAGCATCCTTTTTAGTCCATATTTTGCATTGTTTATACCCTAACCTTAGCATTTTTAGGTCATTAACTGTAGGAATTCACTTTTAGGCCATTTAGGGTGTTGCATTCTTGCATTTGCATACTTTGGATGAAAATAGGTGCTTTAGAGCATAAAATGGGGAGAAACAAGGATAAATCCGAGCATGTACCCGAAGGAGCCATCGAGCTGGAAGAACAGTCTGAACCCCAACACGATCGAGGAGGATCCAAGAACAGAAAGAACAATCCGAGAGCCTACCCGGAGAGCAACCCTAGCATATCCTCGTGCACCCCATCGAGCAGACCCTTGGGCAGAACTGGGAAGCTAGGGTTAATGGGTTTCCATATATAAACCCCCCTTTTCTTCCTCTCACCCTAGCACGCCGCATACCCTCAAAACAGAGAGCGAGAACTTCTGGGAGAGAACTGAGCGACTCAAAACTCTTTCTACACTTTTGTTAGGATTTTATTTTCATTTCTTGTTTTGCATTTTTGATTTTATACTCTTCTACTCTACTCTATTTTTGATACAATGCAATTTTCTTTTATCTATACTTTTATGTTTTCTGCAATGAGATCTGAATAGTGTAGTAAGGTTTCTAGGGATGGGATAGACAATTTTGTGTTCTTGATCGGTTAGGATGTCTTAGCTTTTATATTTATGTTTTTTAAATTCCCTTCTAGATTGGTGTTCTTAATGCTATCAACAGACCGAGAGGTTGGGATTAGATCTAGGTGTTTTACCACCGAGAGGTGTAGATGAAATGTTTGAATCGATCAATGCTAGAGATTTACTCACTTAGCCTAAGAGATTAGATGAGTTAGGGGTTTATTGACAATAATGGATCGGTTTGTATTGTCTGCTTGGTCATGTTTCTCCAACGAGAGTTGGGTAGAGAAGTGATTAAGGTTGATTGTTTCTATCACGAGAGTGTTTTCACAAGATTTTAGAGATTCATTGTCTAGGGAATATCTGCTTGAGGCATGTAGGACATCCATACTGGTTAGGAACACTTAGGAGTCGAGTACCCCATCCTTAGGAGCTTTTGTATTTAGATTGTTCACATTTTAATTCATCACTCGATCCCTTACCCGAACAGGTACACGATCACCTGCTTCAAGTATACCTTCGAGCTGTTCTTGTTCATCTTGTTTACTCGATCACCCCACCCGATCCTGTACTCGAATGCTTGCATCGAGTGCTTAGGTCGTGTGGTTCTTGTTCCTTTGCTTTCTTTTTTTTTTATTTTAGGATTGTTAGATCAACCCCAACTATTGCTTGGCTTGACTTGCTTGTTTCTGATTGCATTTTATCTTCTAGCATAACAACCATTTGGATTGATAACCCTTTGTACTACAACTGCATAGGGAATTGATACCCTGGGTGAAAATCCTGTTATCACTCATGCACCTAAAGCTTATACACTACCTTGGATGAATAGGACATTCTCTCGCAGGCATGCATTGCCATGTTCTGATCAACCCGATGCCTGAGCTTCACCACAATCAAGATAATGACTGAAAACAAGCGCTTAGTTGGAGGCAACCCACTTCTAGGTTTTTCTTTTCCTTTTGAGTCATTTTTGTTTTTGCATTGAGTCAGTTTTTGTTTGAAATTTGTTTGAAATCATGAACTATCTATCTATCATGTTGCTTTTAACTTGTGTTTGAGTGCTTCTTATCAGAATAATCATCCAAGGATTGATCCATCAACACAACACTGCAACTAACAAGGAGTTTCGGCCAACAAAAAACCATTCGTGATGAGTGTCGATCGACAATGAAATGGTGTCGGTCGACACCAGCTGGTAACCCGAAAACAGTTCATCTTTTCCTTACAATTTTCAATACACTTTTTGTTTCTTTGACTTTCCCTTGCTTGAAAACACTGGGGACAATGTCGTTTAAGTTTGGAGGAGGTTAGTACTAACTATTAACATAGTTTTTGTTCTTAGTGTGTCATAACCGATATTTGTTTTTATTGAGTCAAATTTTTCAAAATTGTGTTGGGGACTATGATTTTTCTTTTTAGGTGTATTGCCTTGGTTGATTAATGCTGCAGATTGAATCCACTAATCCGACTAATGAAAAATCCAATGGCTGACCAGTAAACCATATACATCCAAATTTCCAACAAAACCCATAAAAGCTTGAGGTAACTTCTGCACTTTTCTTTTATCTCATCAAGGAGATTGATGTTCATAGAGCTTGACTCCTTGTTCATGCCTGACAAGTACGATTTTAAAAAGAAAATGGTACTTCTCTCCCTTATTTAAGTTGAAAAGATCACTCCTGAGAGCTTTGTTAAAAAAAAAGAGAATAAAAGATGAGATGATTTTGATCAGTTTAGAGAGGGAGGTAAATTACCAGTGACCTCATTATTCTACTCTTGAGTCAAATGATCACACAAAGCTTGGAACTGAGGGGTAGGTAAATTACCGATGACCCCATTATTCGCCTACGCCTTTGAATCAGAAAAAAAAAAAACAGCAAAGCAATGCTCAAAGGAGGATAAGAATAGAATAAGTCTGGGGGAGAGGAAGAATACCACATGTTGTAAAAAGATATATCTTGCTTGTTATAGTATAGTACGGGAATGAGTCTAGAAGGTTCTTGACATTGATCAAATTGATGAGACCCACCGATGAAGGCTTAATGGAGGAAGTAGTGGAATTTGGTTTGAATTTGGGATGCTACGAATGTCAACGGAGAAGTACATGGTGGTTCGATTTGGATTAATTTGCTAAGCATATGGGTTATGGTTTGAATGATCATGGTATTACCTTAGAAAGAAAATGAGTTTCTGTGTTTTCAAACCTCTTTCACAGGTCTAAGTTTTTGTTTTGCTTGAGGGCAAGCAAAGGGTAAGTATGGGAGAGTTGATATATCATGGTTTTTGTGGTTTTTAACCATGATATAAGGAGTCTATTAGAGTCTTTTGATTTGTTTTCTAGGATGTTTTTGATTCTTTACAGGTTTTCTAGGCTTTTGGCACGGATGGAGCGAAATGAAGCAATTTGGATTGTTTTGGAGCATTTAACCGGAGGGAATCAGTTTGGAGTCTGATCCTATGAAGAGTATCGACCGACACCAAAGGAGCATCAGTTAACACCAAGCTGATCCGACAAAAGACTTCAAAATTGGAAGTTTTACAAAACTTGCCCAAAGTTTTCCATATTTGCATCATTGGTCCCTGACGTGTTTTAGGACATATATATAGTGTTTTTGGATTTTGTAAACCTTTAAGTTTTATTCTAGCAAGTTATTTTTTAAGCAGCTTTGAGAGAGAGATATTGAGAGCTTTTGGGAGAGAGATCTGAACTCCTTCGAGAGAAGAATTCCTGAACTCCTTTTTACTTTTCAATATCTATTGCATGTTATTGAGAATTATGTCTTGTACTTCATTGATTATGTGTGAGTAATTTGCTTGTTAGGTTTAGGGTTTTTTACAGGGTTTTTATGATTTATTAGATCTGTGATTTTAGGGTTCTTAATCTTTTATGATCTTCATCCTTGGTTGTTCTTCGTATTAATCCTTGATTGACCATCTAGAATTAATACCTTAGGAAAATTAATTGATATGAGAATATAATTGTTTTCCTGATTAAAACCATTGATGAACAAAATTACTTAAATTACTTTTTTTACAAAGAGATTTGAATTAGTAATTTTGTGAACTCTTCTAAACCTGTTCTTAAAGCTGATTTTTAACTTGGAATTTTACAAAGAGATTTGGATTTTCTGGTTTTAAATTTAGATAATAATTGCAGTGAGAACTGAATTATTTTACCAAAAAGTTTAGAGTTCTAGATCTGATTTTTTTTTGATGAACCCTAATTAATTTATTGATTTAATATTTCATAATTATCTGAGAAATTCCTTAGGCCTAACATTTTGATTTTCTGAATTTACAACCTTTGATTTAATACTTTGCTTTGTCTTCTTTTGTTTTTAATACAACTTAATTCGTTTAGCATAATAACAAAACTCTATAATTTATTGTGTTTGATCTTGAGTCTCTGTGGATTAGACCCCTAAGTACTACATTGATCTCTTGTTTGAGAAAGTAGCTAGGGTTTAATTTGAGCATATCAATTTACAAAGATTTCTAAAATATCTCTAATATCTCTCTACAAAATAACTGATTGTAAGTTAAAAGAGTCTTTTGGTTATTGACAGATACTATTTTCATTAGATTCACTACCAACTGAACTACACACACAATCACAAGACCAAGAGAACGTAAACTTCGACAAATACATAAGAAGAAGCTCTACAAGATTTTATATTGCCTTGCTAGGCCATTGTGGTGGGTGAAGGACGAATCGCTCTTCCAAATCGATGACTTACGTAACGTTGGAAATGTTTGATCACGGCTTGCCTTTGTTCTCGGTTCCATGGGATTAGATAGACGATGAGAGCAAACGCAAAAGAAACTCCTGTGATCATAAACAAACCGCGGAATGTGTAAACCGAGAGAGGATCACACGTGTTATCCGCTGTGGATGACATAGAGTCTCTACGAAACCACCAGTTCTCCATGGATTTTAGCTTCTCTGTTCTCCTTAGCATTGCGATTTCTCTTGACACGTTTTGAACCAAAGGAGAACCTTTTTGAAAAACCTGAGAGAAAGAGAGAGAGATGGATGAGAAAGATGATGCTATATACAAAATAATGTAACGTAAAGAGGAATTAAGGAGGGTTGGATTATTTTATACAAATCCAAAGCCGTTGGTGAGGCTTTCGGTTTTGACAATGTAGAATTGTGAAGGGTATCTAGCAACAAGTAGCTTTACGTATGGAACTTCATCTACGATGAACAAGATTGTTCCATTCCTTAGAGCATTTATAAAATCATCAGCTGCCTTTAAACCTTTGTAAGTCGGCCCTTGGAATGTAGGATTATCATAAACCAGTTTTGCTGCAATTGAGTCCCAAAAGAAACCAATGTTTTCATGAGATTTCAACTGTATTTGTTGAACCGTCATCACTGATGTCAACGTCGCTGTGTAGTTTGAGGTCAGTATAAGCACCGCAAATATCCAAACAATCACCACAAATCTTGACAGACTATGTTCTAGCCTTTCCCCTACATATTAACCAAAAAAAAAAAAAAATGTTAGAGAGGTTTTGTAATAAGCAAAATCAAGAAAGTGGATTTGAGTTTTCCTACTTACGATGTGCAAAGACAAGGGTCGAGAACCCAAAGCTTAACATTGTTCCGATTTGGTGGGCATAAGAGCCTTGGAAGTCAGTGTTATCATGCCGCTCTATTATCCAAACTACAGCCCCGGTCAAAATGAAGAAAGCTACAATTGTTAGCCATAGACCAAGTGTCATAGGTTTAAAAATAATCCACATGCTTTTGTCTTTGGCAGCCACAACCGCGAGCCCAATATCAGTGAATGGTAATGTAAAATCTACATACGTAGATCTGTTATCAGTAATTGTGATATCTCCAACAGCTACATCATACTTGTCTTTCTGTCGAAGAGAAGTAGCAAAACAAAACAAAAAATAATGAAAGATTAGTATGTATACAAGTATATAACTCCAATGATATCTGGAATGAAAATATGAAATACAAACATATAATTGTTAACCTGGTCATAGATTGCATACACTAGCTCGTTGTAGTGATGGTAGTTAAATGCAACAGGCCAAGGTATGTACTCCACTTCATAATTGAAAGGTCGAATTGACGTCTCGAAAACTTCTATGCAGTAACCTCTAGCAGCTGTAACTCCTGTTTTATTATCTGTTTTCACTTCCAATAATTGTGGTCTGAAGTTTCCCGCTGGTACCAAAACTCTCAGCTTCTTCTTTTCACTACGTTTCTCCTCTTTCGACAAACGGGCTTTTGGAGTTCTAGTAGTCCCTCCAGGCCATATTATTGTCTCAAGTACATTGGTAGAAGACGAATTCTTTCTTCTATTCTTACTTATGAAACTACCAGAACTCCATAATCCTACACTTCTCTGATCACCTCGTCCTATTATATTTATAATCTCAAATTTGTATGATATTATTTTTCTATCCATTATTTTGATGTCACCACTCAAACCTTTATGTTTAGTAGTACTTTCTAAGATTCCCTCAAGCAGATGTACCCTTGATACTTCTGCTGCTCTTGCAAGACTCCAAGCTATATCGTGAGCCCATACACTACAAATGCTCATCCTCGTAACTTCTTCGGGTATCAAAGATCTCTTCCATCTCAAAGTAAAATTGTGAAGCTCCTTAGTTGATGGAATATAAGACTTGAAACCAGTCACCCCTTCCATTGCTTCCTTTGATAAATAGTTGGTGTCTTGGAAATTATTCATGCTTCTCGCTGTAAGAATCCACGCATGCCCTTCCTCCATCATTCCCAACGTCCGAGCACATGGGAAAAGAATATTTGCAATGCTTTCAGAGACATGCGCTACAAAAATTCTTATCCCCAATGACTTTATCTTTCTTAGGTGCTTCATGATACATTCTTCATTACATGAGACAGAAATTTCAGCCTTGTACTCGATGTGAATAGCATTTTGTTGGAAATGTCCGACCAAAGGTTGTATACTCTCTCTCCAGTTATCATCATCCTCATAGATAAGAACAACAGTTGCCCAATCAAAATTGCGGAATAATGTTGTAACTCCCTTTGCCTCAGAGTATGTATCATGCGTTGCTTGAATAAAGTAACTATATTTGCTCAAGGTTGAAGAGCTAGGCACTTGGAAAGATATCACTGGAACTTTAGCTTTCTCTCCAAGTTCTGCCAAAACTTTTGCTTCAAGCAACGATTGTCCACCAACAAGTGTTTCCACTTGTTCAGTTTGTAGGAGATCCATGGCTGTTTTAACAATTACATGTCCAAACAGTGACGCAAAAATGAAAACTGAACACTTTCATCAGGTGATGCAAATTTCATGCAATTAAGCAACATCACATTAAAAATTACTCTTGGCAATGAAAAACTATTAGGTTTTATTTTTTTCTAAAATGTCACCAAAATCCTTTTTTGTTTTTGTTTAAATACCACAAGGTTTAAGAAAAATATGATGTTAGTTATATGATGTTAGTTATATGACATTAGTTAAAGGTATATGAAACTTAATTAGGGTATGTCCAAGATTTGATGGTCATTAGGGGATTATAATTTTAAATTAAGATCGTCTAAGACAGGTCTTATATATAAATAACATGAGTAGATTGTTTGAGATGAAAATCCCATTAAACTAATATTTTCTATAGGAAAAGTAAAATTTTCGATCCTTTTTCCTTGGTGGTAGTTCCCATATACTTTGATGCATATTAGTTTTTCCCTATATTTATACCAGAGTTAGAAAAACAAAAAAAAGCAAAAAAAAAAAAAAATTAAAACAAAAATACTGAAAATAAGGTTTCTATACCATATTATTATGCCCAACTCTTTTTGTTTTGAAAAGCATCTGATGATCTGAATTTATCTTGTTTGTTTCAAATTTTTAATTTTTTTTATAGCATTTGTTTCAACCTAATTAATTAAACTTTTAACATTTTTTATATAACCGGGTGAACTTGAACCGAAAAGCAGATAAATATTCGAACAAAGCTAATTTTAAGCGTCTGAAGGACATGTTACATTACCATAAGGCATCCCAGTGTCACTACAACTGATTTTTTACCAGCAAGATTCAAATCATGGTCTTAACATTTTAATACCGCATTGGCTTATCTATCTCCACACCGATACTTACTAATATGCTCTTGTATACTTACTAATATGCTCTTGTTATTCCAAAGAAAATAATCTAAGATGCATGCATCAAAGGTAAATGCAGAAAAGAACACAAAGGTGTATTGACTTACCTGCCGCTAGAGCTTGGAGAGGGTCACCATGAGAGTCTCTGGTTAAGAGAGAGACCCTTGTTCTATAGCCATTATTGACATGATAGAAATCAGAAAGTGCCATGGAAATTGAATTTCTCACAAACTTTCCTTCCATTGAACTCATGTCCACCACCAGTCCAATATGGACGTCTTCATACATTGATGAAACTCTATCTACTTCACCCTTTTGATGAGTTTCGCCGCATGTTATAGACACAAACGAAATGGACAGGATGAAGAACATAATAAGATGAAAATAATTGGTATGCATCATACATTTTTCCATCTTAGTGAAAAGTTGTGTTCTTGCCAATGCTTGTAATTAGCTACTATATAATCTATTCCTGACATCAAATTTAGTTCAAGATTCCAAATATTTTAATATTAGTTCACTATAATTGGTCTAATTAAGTTTATCATCATGTATTAATTAAGTACTCGGGAGACATAATTGGTCTAAGGTCGTAATGACAAAGTTGTCATTAAAGTTGACTTTTATGGATCGGAGTCCTAGGTCTGATCAGATCCCATATACACCTGTAAACTGTAGAAGTCAATCCATCACACAACTGTGTGGAATACTTCAGATGCAAAAAGATTTGTGGTACTTTTTTTTTTCTTTCCCGTTCATGGCTTACCCTATACATATTGATCCCTCCTTTTTCAATTTATTAGGTGTTTCTGGATTTAAGAATATTAGAGTAAATTAGACATCTTTTTTTACCTTTTCTATATTCAAAACATAACTGAATTATAAAAGTTGAATAACTCAACCAAGTAAAAGATACTACAAGATATTAATGTTCACAAAATCTAAATAAATTTAATTTGTTGTATAAAAACTTGTAAAAATTAACAATAGAGTGAAACAGAAAAATCTCTAAAACATCTAAATATATTGAAAAAGAACGAATAGTAAAGATGGTTTTACATTTTTTTGTTTTTTTAGGTTTGTGGTATAGTGGTTTGATAAATTGTACGATCAAAACGCTAGGAACGAGCAACGGAGCTAGTAGTTGAAATATAGAGATGTCGTCGTGAATACATACATGGGCATGTACATCTGCAACATCATTGACTATATCTAAAACATTAGATAAGACTTAAAAGCATCGTTGTAAACAAATTACACTTGTAGTGTTGGGATATCAGGAGAGCGCAACATGTGCCATTAAATTTGTGAAAACGTTATTTAATTCACTTGTATATATTAAAATTACGTAGGTTTAAATAAAAAAAAACAAAAAAAAAGCTGTCAGTTTTGGTCGCAAGTCGCAAGCTCTCCAAACACACCAACGAGGTTGTATATTGCTCCAGACGAGCTCAACGGTTTAAATAATATGTTATTCTGACTTTGGTTGACATGTTATTTCTAATAGAATATGTTGCTTTAAAACCAAAAAAAAAAAAAGAGTATGATGCTTTATTGTTATCAATTTTGTACCATACAACGCATTTTGTTATTTTTGATATTTTTCAAATAATCTAGCTTATTGTTCCAACAAACAGCAATCTAACTAGAGATACGTATGTTCAATGAATCTACTGTTAAGAATTTCTAAATATAACAGAAACAGTGAAAAATAACTCTGTCGGATATATCAATCAGATGTATGACAATGACATCCAAAAATTCAATAATGAATCAGAGTGAATATCAAATTTACCCCATCAAACATATGTTATCCTGTTACATAATATATGATGTTTTATAGAAGATTTTTTGTTTTATAATAGAGGATGTTTTCAAAATTTTATGCAATTTAGATTAATTTAATATTTTATATTATTCAGTATTATTTTTGATTGGTTAAATTTATTAAAAACAAATATTTTTTAATCTGTGTGGTTTTAGTTAAAACACTATATATTTTGAAACAGATGAAGTAAGTTATTTTGCCCTCTAACACTTTTATTAAGCATGTCACGTGATTGTAAAAATTATTGTCATTATTAATTAAATTAAATGGATTGAAATTCACTCGTAGCATTTAGGAAAAGTGTTATCAAGTGATATATCCTAAATTGTCCCAAAACTTTTGGGGTATAATCATTCAAATAGAAAGAAAATAATTTAGAGTTATATATATCAACCATTCCGTCTAGCAGGCCAAAACCTGGGGCTCTCACATATTGTATCTTTTTGTCCGGTCCTGTCCAAATCGATATTTTCGGGCTTACATTTTAAAGCTTGTTGGGCCGACCAGAGCTATAGGGTAGTAACTGATAAGCTATTAGAGCATAAGATAAAATTGGTAATTGGTCTAAATTGATTTGTATAAACCGGGTTTGTTAGTCTTGGTTTAGCAAACATGAGTCAAATTCTCTAATTATAGAAGAGGGTTCATTGTAAATGTAAGATCAACAAAAGATGAATGAAATGAGAATCTTCTCTTCTTTCGCATAACAACTGATATGTCTATATTTTCCCTTTGCTTAGCATGTATTTGTCATGCATTTAGCTAGGATAACTAGTCGGTTTGCATCAATTTCTAGCATTTTTTGTACACTTTGCATATTTAGGTAGTTCTTGCATCATCTTTGCATACATCGTGCATTTCAGAGTATTTCAGGTATCTAAAAGACGTCAGAAATGCATTGTTCGAGCCATGTCGTTCGAGCCAGCCTCCCCGCGACCACTCGACCCGTTTGCGCCATGTAGTTCGAGCCAATATGCCACTCGACCAACCACGCCAGACATCCGACTTCTTCCACCTCTTTGATCGAGTCGAGTAAAAATTTTACGATGGGATTCAGCTTTCGACGTCTTCATCAAAGTTGTAGGGAATTGAGTTATCTTTTTAATGACGTTTACTTCAAGCCAATAAGAGGTGTGATTCAATAGTTATCATCGTTTTAGTGGATGCGTATACACCCAGCTTGAGCCAACACCACATCCGTTCGAGCCGACCTTCGAGCCATCCGTTCGAGCCGACCTTCAAGCCACCCGTTCGAGCCACTCATCACGTGCATCACTCGACTTCACTCGAGCCACCTGGGTCGAGCCACGGTGAGATTGCATTCCACTCGACGTGCACGGACTCGATCGCACATGTCAGGAAGAAAGGCGTTTGGTCTCACACGCTTCAGGAGATTCCCAAACCGACTCCTTACCTTGTCGTTTTAAGTTTTAGGGCTTTACATGTTTTGACTATAAATACATTTTGTTAAGTCTTTCCCGAGGACATGTTAAACACTCTGTAGACTAGGATACTCCACCGACATCAATTACTCCCATTCTTAGGACTTCTATCTTTTTGATTGATATTGCATTCCTGAGACCGTTTCTGATCATGCTATCTAGTTCATGCTTAGAATCGTTTTTGCTTTTTACTCATATTTACTTTTTGTCATACATTTTCGTTTCTATTTTTGTAACTCATTTTCGTTTTGCATTATGATCATTCTAGGATTGGTAGACAAACACTCTTTTGAATTGGCTTGACTTGTGATTGCTTGATAGCTAGCAAATTGACACCTTAAGTACTACAACACATAAAGTTAATTGAACCTGCTAGGACACACAAAAATTCTAGTATCAACAACCTACTCTCGTTTCGTTCCAACATGGTATCAGAGCGATGAATCAACTTCATCTTCTTTGATTTCTCTTTGGGATCTTCGTTTTCTTCCTTTTCTTTGACATAGATTAAACCGATTCTTTCTGTTTCAGTCATTTCTAACAAAATTGAGCTCAAAAATGGTTATGCTTCGTCGAACTTCAAAGCGATTAGCTTGCGGCTCTAGTTCTGCAGTGAAATCAACAAATCCAGGTCGATCAAGAAATACTCAACCCATTCCGGCGAGTACTTCATCTTCTCTGGGGCAATCACCTTCACACTCACCTATTCCGCTGAATCATGTTCAAGATTCGTCTATTCCGGTGAATCATGTCACTTTTGGAGCTAATCCTGCTTCGTTCGGAGTCCATCCTACTCTGTTTGGGGTCAATCCAGCTCCGTCTTCAGTTCTGATGCAATCTTTTGCTCCAAATCTTATCTCATCTCAAATGTCACAAGAACACTTTGCCTTTGATGAAATCCAGTATTCGCCTTACTTCTTGAACAACGACGATAATCCAGGCTCTTCTATCATATCAGAGGTACTCGATGGAACAAACTATAACACTTGGAATGTAGCTATTACTACCACCTTAGATGCTAAGAATAAACTTGTGTTTGTGGACGGATCTCTTCCTAGACTGTTAGAAACACATCCGCATTATCGCATTTGGTCAAGATGTAATGCTATGGTTAAATCTTGGATTATGAAGTTTGTGACAAAAGAAATATATGGTAGCATTCTGAGATTCAAACATGCTTCTGCAATATTCAAGACTTGCTTGTTAAGTTCCATATCACAAATTTGCCAAGGTCCTATCAGCTCACACAACATATATGGTCTCTTCATCAGGACTCCACAGACTTATCTACGTACTATACAAAACTGAAAACATTGTGGGATGATCTTGATGGAGCGGACTGTGTGAACACTTGTAAAAACTGTAACTGTTGCAAGGCCATCTCAGTCCGAGCTGAACATACAAAGATTATCAAATTTTTGGCTGGTCTGAATGAGTCCTACTCTAGTGCTCGAAGCCAAATCATAATGAAGAAAAATGTTCCTAATCTTGCTGAAGTCTACAATTTATTTGATCAGGATTACAGTCAAAGAAGCATCAATCATGTGCAGAACGCTTTCGCCTTTCATGTAGCCACTCCAGACATTCACAGCCCCTGTTTCTGTCAATGCAACCTATACTCAGAAGACAGGAAGACCTATCTGCTCTCACTGTGGATACAATGGACATACCACTTATAAATGTTACAAGATTCATGGTTGCCTAATTGGCTTCAAGCATAAAGGAAAAGCCGCTATTGTTGCTAGTAAACCGGTTGTTGCTCAGATGGTTTCACGGAGAATAATGGAAATAATATCAACAGTGTTACACAACTTATTGGTCAGTCTACAACTACTGTTCAGCTCAATGGTCAGCCTACTCCCCTTACACATGATCAGATTCAGAATGTGATAACTTATTTTAATTCACAACTGATGTCTCCACTTGATCAATCAATGGTTCAAAAAACCTCTGGAGACACAAGCACCACTTTGCTTGGTATGGCTTTCTCATCTTCTACACTACGTTTTATAGGAATTTTGAAAGCTACAGGTAACATATTATCATCCAGTTCTTTGATCATTGATAGCGGTGCTACTCATCATGTTTCACATGATAGGAGTCTTTTTGTCAGTTTATCACATAATCACTCAGATAAATCTGCCACACTCCCTACTGGTCCAGATATTCGTATAGCAGGGATAGGTCAAATCAAGTTGAATGACTGTTAGTGTTGAACAACATCCTCTACACTCCTGATTTTCGTATGAATCTCCTCAGTGTTAGTCAGTTAACCAAGGATATAAAATGTCGTGTGATTTTTGATGAATAATCTTGTATGATACATGATCCTATCAAGGGACTGACGATTAGGACTGCTGAACAGATATCCAACCTGTACGTCTTGGATAAAGCTTCTATTACTGCTGTAGATAATCAAGATTTATCTTGTTTAGTCAATGTTGTTGTTGACACCACTCTGTGGCACAATAGACTAGGAAATCCTTTTGTAACTAAGATTCAGTCTATCACGAATGTACTTGGAATCAAACAGAATAATAATAAAGGTTTCCATTGTACCATTTGTCCTCTTGCAAAACAGAAGCATCTTCCCTACATATCTCACAACCACATGAGTGAAAGTGTTTTTGATCAGCTTCATATTGACATCTGGGGACCATTTTCTGTTCCTATAGTAGAAGGATACATATATTTTCTGACCATTGTTGATGATCACAGTAGAGTGACATGGATCTATCTGTTGAAGACAAAGTCAGAGGTATTAAAAGTCTTCCCCGATTGCCTAAAGATGATTGAAACTTAGTATAAAGCTACTGTCAAAGGGGTTAGATCATATAATGCACCAGAACTGCAGTTTGTTGATTTATATAAGTCAAAGGGTATTCAATCTTATCATTCTTGCCCAGAAACCCTAGAACAAAACTCAGTAGTAGAAAGGAAGCAGCAACACATCTTGAATATAGCAAGATCACTAATGTTTCAAGTTCACCTTCCATTAGAATATTGGGGACATTGTGTTCTAACCTCAGTTTTCCTGATTAATCGATTGCCATCTCCACTTCTAGACATCAAGTCTCCATTTCAAGTTTTAACATCAAAGAAAGTGGAGTACAAGGGATTAAGAGTTTTTGGCTTCCTTTCCTACAGTTCAACTTCTACCAAGAACCGACACAAGTTTCAACCTCGATCAAAGGCTTGCTTGTTTCTTGGCTATCCCACAGGCTACAAAGGCTATAAGCTGTTGGATTTAGAAACACACACCATTCATATTTCACGAAATATGGTATTTCACGAGGATATATTCCCATTTGCTACTGGTATGTCTGACTCTCCTCCAGATTTTCTTTCCATGTTTGACTCTGCAAAATTTGGTACTCATGCTAAAGATAGTAGTGAAAATCCTATAAAGGCTGAGGATCCCTCTATAGTTGTGAATGAAGCTACTGATGCGTGTTCTACCCCTGCAATAGATAGTCATACTACCGATAGAGGAAAGAAAGTATTTAAGTCTCCAGCATAATTACATGATTACTATTGCAATATGACTACAACAGACATCCCATATCCTTTGGCTGCTTATATGACATATGACAATCTCACAGAGGAGTATAAAGCATAGATTTGTGCTGTCACAAAGTTTGCAGAACCAACTACTTTTACTTAAGCCAAGAAATTTGAAGAATGGATTCAAGCGATGAATGAGGAACTCATTGCTCTTGAGAGCACTCACACTTGGGTCTGTGTGTTCACTTCCTCCAGAAAAGCGAGCTATTGGCTGCAAACGGGTTTATAAAACTAAACTCAACGCTGATGGCAGTCTAGAACGCTACAAAGTATGACTTGTGACTAAAGGGTATACTCAGAGGGAGGGTGTGGATTTTGTTAATACATTTTCTCTTGTTGCCAAGATGACGACAGTGAAGACTCTTCTTGCTGTAGCGTCTGTCAAGAATGGAGCTTACCTCAGCTTAACATATCTAATGCATTCTTGAATGGGGATTTAGATGAAGAAATCTACATGAATCTTCCTCCTGGTTATACAGCAAAAGCAAGAGAAACATTGCCACCAAATGCGGTCTATAAGCTACACAAATCTCTCTATGGTTTTGAAATAAGCATCACGTTTGTGGTTCCTTAAGTTTAGCTATGTTCTTCTGCAACTTGGTTTTAAGAAATCATATATTGATCATACACTGTTTGTGAGAAATGTGAATGGGAAGTATGTTGTTGTGTTGGTGTATGTTGATGATATTATCATCACAACTAATGATGAGCGTGAAGTTGCCAAGCTAATAACTTATCTACGGAGTTCATTTAAAGATCTTGGAACTTTGAGATATTTTCTTGGACTTGAAATTGCAAGATTCAGTAAAGAGATTTCTCTTTGTCAACACAAGTATACTTTGGAATTGCTTGAAGAAACGTGTTTGTTAGCTTGTAAAGAAGTGAGTGTTCCAATAGATCCTAATGTTTCACTAGTTCATGATAGCTCAGAACCTTTGCTTTCAGATCCACAACAATATAGAAGACTGGTGGGAAGGATGATGTATCTGACAATAACAAGGCCTGATATTACCTATGCAGTAAATAGGCTTTGTCAATTTACCTCTGCTCCTAAGCGTTCTCATTTACTGGCTGCGTATAGAGTATAGCACTACCTAATAGGAAGTATTGGCATGGGTTTGTTTTATTCGGCTATAGCAGATCTCACATTTACAGCTTTTACAGATGCTGATTGGGGTTCCTGCAAAGACTCTCGACGCTCAACCACTGGATATTGCATGTTTCTTGGTACATCTCTGATCTCTTGGAAATCTAAAAAGCAGGATACTGTTTCGATGTCCTCTGCAGAATCTGAGTATCGTGCTATGGGTTTTGCTATCAAAGAGATACATTGTTTGGTAAATTTTCTTGGAGAACTACAGGCGCCTCAAGTTAAAACAGTTGCCTTCTTTTGTGATAGTATTGCAGCAATTCACATTGCAAATAATGCAGTCTTTCACGAAAGAACTAAACATCTTGAGATAGACTGTCACAAGGTCAGAGACTGTGTTACTAATGGTCTGGTCAAAACACTTCATGTCACAACAGACCAACAGCTAGCAGACATTTTCACTAAAGCCCTACAACCAGGTAAATTTCATGCTCTTATTGGCAAGATGGGCTTGATCTCCATATTCATGCCATCTTGAAGGAGTATATTAGAGTATAAGATGAAATTGGTAATTGGTCTAAATTGATTTGTGTAAACCGGGTTTGTTAGTCTTGGTTTAGCAAACATGAGTCAAACTCTCCAGTTATATAAAAGGGTTCATTGTAAATGTAAGATCAACAAAAGATGAATGAAATGAGAATCTTTTCTTCTCTCTAGTTATATAAAAGCCTTTGACGCTTTGGTCATATATAGTCATTCTCATTCAGAAACAAGCCTTTACATCTTTGTTTACTTGCCTATATCTAGTTTTGATTGTTGGGATGCTACCATGGAATGTCTCAATCCGATAGATGAATATAATTAAATAAAACTTTGCTATAGGTCAAAGATTTAGTAATAGTTTGACAGCAAATAAACAAAAAAACCATATGCATTGGTTTATATAAGATTGCAAGAAACAATCACGTGAAAGCCTTTGTAAATAGTTTTGTAAAGCGAATAAAAAGTTTTGTTCGACCATACTCTCTCAAGAATGCATCTTCCAATAGTTCTTCGGTTCTTCCTAACCGAAGTGTTGTGACTAGAAAATATACGGTTTTCTTTCTTAATTATCATTGGATTCACTATTAGTTGATCTTTTGTTCATACCAATATAGCACATTTTTTATATATTTTTTCTATTGTAATATACAGTTACTAGATAAAGGCCCGTACGATTTGCGGGTTTACAAATTGTTGAAAAAATAAATACTAAACCTTAAACAATATTTTAAAAATAGATAAAGAAATTTTATTTCCTAAAATAAATTTATAAATAATTTAAGTTAGAGAATATTTGTATTTACCTTCATACATTTATTTGTATTTATATATTTTTAATATATTATAACAATTATTACAATAATTCAAAGCTGAATTATATCCCACTAAAACTGTCGCCAAATACTCATTTACAAATAATATTATTGTCAAATTTCAAAAACGTTTCATAACTAATTCACAAAATATTTTACATGCAACAAATTCATTAAAGCAACGTCTAATAAATAACCACATACAATTTTACTCTATGATTTACCATTAAAATATGTTCTTACACCCAAAATTATTTTATTGTTAAAGTATGCTCTTTATCCCCACCTATAAAATATCTTCTAAACAAATTAAACAAATTTTATGTTGCTTTACTTTCATTTTGGCATAATTATAGTTCTTATAATTACTAAAATTGTTTTGTGACATAATTTCTTTAACCATGAAGTTTTTTTACTCCAAAGATATTAGATGAATAACTGGTGAAAATTATCTACTCGATTACAATGATTTTATGACTAACCCAATAAAAGTTGAGAAATTAAAAGAAATTTAATAGAATATAATTAAAATAAAAATTTGAAAATTATAATCATGATGGTATATATAAGTATTAGATATTTCAGATATACAAAATAGAAACGTTATCTACAATCCAAAACATGACATATGTCATAATCACCTTAAGGATCAACGACCTATTTACTCTTCAGAAGTATCCAATTGTACCAAAACAACTTAAAGTTATGACCTCATCTCAAATATTCTCGAATCATTAATTCTCAACTTATTTTTACCCGAATCAAAAGTTTTCATATATTTCTCCATATACCTTGTTTAAAAGGTTTATGAACCTAATCCGATAGAAAATCACATAAATCCGGTTAGAAACCAATTTAAAAATGGTATACCGTTCCAACTTCCCAAATACGAAACCGCTTCTCAAATACTCGATCAAGCAGATCTTGTTTCAGTACCAGAATCATCAACATTATTCAGAAAAGAAAACTCTAAATTTTGACCAGAAACAACAACAACCGACTTATCTTCCAAACTTATAATGCTACTAACTGTAGAGTCACTTTTGGAACCTCCATCAGTTTCTCCATCCTCGACTAAATTAGCGCGCATTATATACTTCGATTTCATTTCATTGCATATTATAGCTTCCATTGAAAAACCCGCATGAATCAAAGACCCACGCAATAGATCGACAAAATTATATCATAAAAAAAATCAAAGAACAAAGCTTCCGGTCTTTCGATATAAACATGTAATGTTATGTAGATTTAAAATTATTTTCTTAATTAGCTGTCCTATTATGTTTCAAAAACAATAATTCTTTTGACATAACTTATGTTATTTTTTAAAATTTGTTGTTCACAATTTATTTATTAATAATAATAATTATTTTCTTAATGAATTATTTTTGTGTTTATACATGTCAAAATCTTATTGAGAAACACGCATATAATATAAGTAGCATACAATGGAAAATATATTAGTTTTGTTAATTTTCCTTTTTGATTTAGAAATTTTTTTTATAGATATAAACATGTAAATTTTATTTAGATTTAATGTTATTTTCTTAATTAGATGTTTTGAAAAATAATAATTTTGACATGTGTTAATATCTCATCAGTATACTTGACACATGTTATGATCATGTTAATTGCTAATTTGAAAACCCAACTTTATATAATAAGATTTTTAATCTAATAAAAAGATTAGTTCAGACTTCAATTCAAGTTTTCCTAAGATTGTCAATCGGTTTTTCATGATCTTTGTTTTCTTCGCATGTGCCTTCAGAAATCTTGTTGCAGTACTCAGTCGAAATTGGCTAACCACAGAGACATAATTTTTTATTTTAGTTTTGCAAACAAAGACATAAAATTTAATGTGTTAGGTTATCATATCACGTTCTTTATTTTTCAATAGCCTAATGGAAAATACTTCTTTAGATCCAGATTCATATCTATCTCTAGCTATTCTGAACACTTTAGCTAAGTCATTATATTCATCAAGCATTTTATCAATCCACTCAGAATTCCTTCATCTAACTCATTACTTTTTCCTTTGGCAAGTGCATTGAGACGGTTTTGAACTTCATGAGCAGTATCATATACATATAGCTGTGCAAAACGTGGAAGATCTCCTTCAACTGGTAGCACTGATCCAATTTTGTGGTAATTTTGACCATGCATACGAAAAGTAGAAGGACCGTTTCCTGAATTGATATCGTTATCAATTTTTCCACCCATTGATGTAAAAGCAAGTATTGAATTATATTCTCGTATATTGTTCCGAAACGATGCCGACCATGACAGTAAGTCATCTAAGTAAGTTGGCGGTGGTCACGATTGTTGCAAGACAACTCGTCCTTGTTGACAACAAATCGAGAATTTCAACTCTTTTCTCTTCTGTTTTAAACTTTTAGATTTCCATACCAAAACCTCACAATAATTACATGTGACCCAATCATTGTCTTTTTCTTTATTCTTTCCTGGAAAAAAAATAATACACTTTTTAGCTTAGTTTCAAATATTTTTAACCTATAGAAAGAAAAATATTTTATGCTAGGTTTTTTATAAAGATCTTGAACATGGTTTTCTAATGTTAGAATTATTACGGGAAAATATCTTGGAACAATACGTTATGCATATTACTAATTACGAAAGTAGAAGATTACCATGTTTTTACGTGTAAGGTTACATAATTTGAATTTTTACCATGTTTTTTTGCCCTTTTTGCTCTTAAAGATCTTTTTTTTGGGTCTATAAGATGATTATCTTGATTCTTATCAAGACATAAATTCAATGGTGTTGACTGCTTGCTAGTTCGAGCTACTTTTGTTTTTGATCTTTGGTTGTAAATCCTGCGGTTAATTATTTTTGGATCAGATGGAAGTATTCAAAAATTGTATAAGCGAAATATAATAAGCTCTTAGATGGAGGTGTTTACAAATTGTATAAGACAAATTCAATAAAAGTCCCTACCATCATTTAAGTTGCAAAATTGTAATTTGTGAACCCTATATTTTGGTAATGAATGTTAGACAATGAAAAAAAAAAAATATGATGTCTATTATTCATAGATGTGAAAATAGTTAGAAAAGTGGATGTAATCGAAGATATATGTATAGCATTATATAAATATTGTACTTACACCTTGATTTAGTTTGTCTACCCATATTTGAAGTGTAGGTAAATCCAGCTTTATATGAGGTTCATCTGCAATATCTTTTCCATCATAGCAATCTGATCATCACTCATGATACCTCATTTTCTTTTGCTAGCAAGGTTTTCCGATGTCTCATGGTTTGTAACTGTCTCTTTGATGTTCATGATTTTCTACCGTATTCAAGGTTTTGATTTGATATGGGATACCACTTAGTATATATCTTTATATAATAAGACATATGCTTAATTTCTTTCTAGTGATAGGTAAATTATTCCTCTTTGTTTTTGACAAATGGTAAATATTTTTAAAACTTTTTTGTTTCTAGAAAACGTGGCCAATATCACATAGAATAGTAAAAATCAATCTTACAACAAATACTTTGTTTCCAGAAAACGTGGCCAATATCACGTAGAATAGTAAAAATCAATCTAACAACAAATATTCGGTCTCACATAGAATAGTTAAAATTAAATATAATTGACATATTCGGTACGTTGATAATATTCGGTCTAATATTCACGTACGTTTATTTAATTTTGTTAATTTTTGACACATGTCAACATCTGAATGATACAATTGACATGTGTCATGATCTTGTTAATTAGTAATTTTGTCATCAAGGTTTATATAATAAGATTGATTAAATACATGTGGTAAAGTATACTAAATTTTGACATATTTATTGTATTAAACTTATTCTATTATAAACCATAAATTTTAGTTATACATCAGGAATTCTTTTTTTTTCATAATAATATATATTACTACTAATAAAAGGGACAATTTGAGGCTTCTCCTTGTGTCCACCTCAGCTTTGTTAAAATCACTCTCAGAAAGCCAAGTCAGCTTCTCAAGGATTTTTAAGTTGCCAAAAATCTCTACATATCAATTTAGGGTTATAGTTACCTCAAAACTTGAATTTCTCTCTAAAACCAGCCGCCGCGAGAAAAAAAAAAAAATCGATCTGCCCTCTACGGCTGCCGGGCTCCATGCCGGAGCTGTAGGAGGGTGTAGTTCTTCGTCGTGCTTCTTAGTCTTTATTTTCTTTGGTTTAGATCTTTGTTTTTGGTGTTGTAGCAATTATGTTGTCAAGATCCCCTTTGAAGCGAAGATCGATTGAAGAAGGAGAAGTCAGCGGCGGTGAGAGTTGGTTGTGGTAGAGACGGATCCGTTTGTTAACGGGTTAGTCTAGGTTGTGGCTCGGTTCTGGTGGTTCTCTTGTGGATGGCGGTTTGAAGGAAATGAACGCTTGTCTTTTCCTGGTCTGGTATGGTATTTCTCTTGTTTTTCTCTTCTTTGGATTGCGGGTTTTCAACTAGGCTGTGTTGTTGGTGTTAGTGTGGCTTCAACCGATGGTTTCAGGTTGCAAAGAGATGTTTGTAGTTTGTGTCTTCTCTCAAACTTGCCTTCTCTGTTGGTTGGTTCTCAATCCTTAGATCTTCTACTCTATTAGGTCTCCTGGCTAGTCAGTGTTTACGCTCTATGCTAGGTTTCGTTCTTTATGCTTGTCATTCGGATGGTATTTTGTTGCTAGCCATCTACTAGCTCACTTCGGCGGCTCTTTTGAGTTGTGGTTTTGGGTTCTAGGCATAGTAGTGGAATCGTCTTTCAGCTGTTCTCTTACGAGGAGGTCACCAGTTTTGATTCTGTAGATGGTTAAAGCTGGGTCGACGAGGGTCCGTGTGTAAGAGCTGTTAGTCCTCTTTGGCTTTTCTCAGGTCGAATCTCAAGGTTTCTTCTTTGTCCCTAGTTTGGCTCGCCTTCTCTAGACTGGTTTTGTGCGACTGGATGGTTGTGGCTTCTGTTTCTCTGATGTCGTTCGAGCTTGCTTTCGTTCCTGCCAGTGCTGATGATGGTTTGTCGACGGTGTGCTATCATGGTTTATAGCACTTCCACTCTTACCGGTACTCTCTGACGTTTACAGGTTCTATGGGAAAGCTTGTAAGTTTCTTTCTGATTTAGCTGGGCAGTTTTAGTTCTTTGGTTTTTGTATATTCCTTAGTGACCTGTTTCTTTTAGGTTGTTTAGTCTTTGTATCTTTGTTTCCGGAAGTTTTTAACTTGCCGGTTTATGTCTCTGGAAGTGTGTTACTTGTCAGCTTAAGCTTCCATTGTTTGGGCTTAGTGTTAGGTGATTTTTTTCTTTTCACCTTTTTGTATTTCAGTTATAATATAAAAGCAGATGACAAAAAAAAAAAAAATTACCTCAAAACTTTTTTTTTGATTACCTCAGTACTTTTGGATGATAACTTCTTGGAAGTCGAAGCGTTCTACCTTTCGTCCATCTAATAACAAATCACTTCTCTTTAACGACATCCTTCACCCCTATCTCAAATCGAAACCCATAAAATTTCTACTCTCCTTTCCTCAGCATAATCAGTTTCCCCATGATGGATAGAACTCATATCTCGGAGAAGGAAAACACAAAATCAGGTCCTTAATATTGAAGAGGAACCAAACGCAGTGGCCATATATAGAGCTTCTTAATATTGAAGAGGATCGAGTAATAGAGAGAAGAAGGGATTTGATAGGGAGAGAGAGAGAGAGAAAGGCGTTGAGAGAGAGAGAGAGAGAGAGAGAGAGAGAGAGAGAGAGAGAGAGAGAAGTGGAGAAGATTTCTAAGAAGCAGCTAAGGCCCTTCTTCTCTCTATTACCCAATGAAACCCCTTTCGTTTGTGTTTGACGAGCTTGAAGAATCAAACATCAATGTCATATTAGTAATACTACTATGCCTTTCTTCTCCGTTTTCTGTGAGTAGAGTAGATTTCTATAATATAGTGATTATGATTATGTTTAACTGTTTTAATAAGTAACCTACTGTTTTTTTTTTGTTGAGCATAGGAGTAAACAATCTTAACACTCCACATATGCTAACAATGGACAGAGGAGAAATCCGGGTTTTCAAAAGATAAACCGTTCCCAGATTATATGATGCATACACCACAAAATAAATCAATAGTAAGGTAAACTATGTTTTACTAGAATAAAAAGTATGCTTTTTTTTTTGGAGATTTGCTTCTGGTTTTTGATTTAAGCGATATAGAATATAGAAATCAGTTTCACAAGAACCTGCTAGAGAATCTGAGAATATATAGATGTCCACAACTTTACTTTTAAAGTTATAAAAAGTAATCACAAACCTATATTATATTCCATGGTTGATTATGATTCCTGATTAGTATAAAAACTGTTAAAATTTGAATTTTAATATAACATTGTCAATTTGTATTTAACAATCATCACCTGTTGTGGTCGAAACAAAGTCTTCTGTTTTTTAAACAAAGCATCTACAATAAGTGACTAATTTCAGGATAACAGACATCCAATCGCTTATGAACAAAATAATTAGTTGAGCTGGAAACTGTACTAAGCCGTTGAAGCAAAGGTAAGGTTGTGTATATCTTTTGTCTTTAGTAAATGTTTACGTGCAGTAGAAGTTTTGTTTATAGGGATGTTAATTTGGGTATAAAACCCTCATTTAATATATGGGTATGTGTAAAAAAAATTTACCCATATAAACCCATATATCAAAAATAATCTAATGGAATAAAATGGGTTTATCCAACTAAACCCACTTAGTAAATGAGCTTTTATAATACTATACGGGTACCCATTAAGATTATTTGTTTTGTTGCATAAAACAAACGTCAACGTTTTGGCTTAGGGTTAAACATCATCTTCCCCAATTAATTGTGAACAAACTTGGAAGATCCATATCATGGAATATTCTCATTTTCTATTTATTTTGAACAAACTTGTTGTTATTTTCCATTTAGCATCCTAGCCACAAACTTGTTATTTTCCATTTACCTTTGTGCTTTTGCCTTTTATTCAAACATAATAACAAGAAAATATGTTTCAGATTTGTGTACTGCTACTTAGCTTATCAAAGTTAAATGGGTTCAGTGGGTTAAATAGGGTAACATATATTTAAGTGGGTATAGTTAAATGGGTTTCAAATATATATTAGTTTAAATTAGTTTAAACTAAAATGTGATGGATTTAATTGGGCTGGGTTTAAATGGGGTGGGTTTACCCAAATTAACATCCCTATTTGTTTACTTAAAGAAGATTTGTCTTTTTGAAGTATCTCCATGAGCATCTTGATAGAGTGTAAAGAAACTCTTTTCGTTTTAGTTAGTGAGAGATATATTGATATTTCCTGCTCTTAACCAATTGGTAAATTAAAGAAAAAATATAAATTATTATTATGAATCTAGGAGTACAGTGGTCTAAATAGTGTTTTTTCATTTTATCCAACACTCTATTCTATCATTCACACAACTACAACATCTAAAACCAAAAAAAAAAAATTACAATAATCCAAAACATAAAGAAAAAATCTGATATTAACTAACTCAAATATAAAGAAATAAATATAATATAATATATATATATATAACATCAAATAACAATACTTCAAAAGATAATTCAAATACAAAATGTAATCAAAACCCGCGCGTAGCGGAGTATAATTTCTAGTTCACATAAACACACACAATCACAAGATCAAGAGAATGTAAACTTGACAAGTACATAAAAAGAAGATGACATGAGAATAGATTTCTCATATTGATGACTTGCTAGGCAAGTGTGGTGGGCGACGGACGAATTACTCTTCCAAATCGATGATTAACAAAATGGTGGAAATGTTTAAGAAAGACTTGTCTTTGGTCTCGGTTCCAGGGGATTAGATAGATAGTGAGAGCAAATGCGAAAGAAACTCCTGTGATCATAAACAAACCGCGAAATGTGTAAACCGTGAGGGGATCGCTCGTATCATCACTTGTGGCATATATTGTTTGTCTATGAAACCACCAGTTCTCCATGGCTTTTAGCTTCTCTGTTCTCCTTAGCATTGCGATTTCTCTTGAAACGTTTTGAACCAAAGGAGATCCTTTTTGAAAAACCTAAAGAGAGAAAGATGGATGGGATGATGCTATATAAAACAAGAGTGCATACAAAATAATATAATAAAAGAGGAAGGATGATAGACTTTACGAATCCAAAGCCGTTGGTAAGGCTTTCGGTTTTGACAATGTAGAATTCTGAAGGGTATCTAGCAACAAGTAGCTTTACGTATGGAACTTCATCGACGATGAACAAGATTGTTCCATTCTTTAAAGCATTTATATAATCATATGTCTCTAACCCTTTGTATCTCGGTCCTTGGAATGTAGGATTATCATAATAAACCGCTTTTGCTGCAACAGAGTCTAAGAAGAAGCCAATGTTTTCTTGAGATTTCAACCGTATTTGTTGAACCGTCATCACTGATGTCAACGTTGCAGTGTAATTTGAGGTCAATATAAGCACCGCAAATACCCAAACAATAACAACAAATCTTGATAAACTATGTTGTAGCCTCTCCCCTATATATTGACCAATCCAAGCAAAGCCAAAAAAAAAAAGAAAAATGTTAAAGAGTTAAGAGTTTTTGTGATAGGCAAAATCAAGAATGTGGATTTGATTTCTCCTACTTACGATGAGCGAAGACAAGGGTCGAGAACCCAAAACTTAGCAATGTTCCAATTTGGTGGACATAAGAGCCTTGGAAATCAGTGTTATCGTGCCGCTCTATCAACCAAACTACAACCCCGGTCAAGATAAAGAAACCTATGATTGTTAGCCATAGACTAAGTTTTAAAGGCTTAAAAATAATCCACATGCTTTTGTCTTTGGCAGCCACAACTGCGAGGCCAATATCAGTGAATGGTAATGTAAAATCTACATATGTAGATCTGTTATCAGTAATTGTGATATCTCCAACAGCTACATCATACTTGTCTCTCTGTGGAAGAAGTAAGAAAACAAAATAAGAAAGTTTTTTATATAAAAATATAACTCCAGTGATGGACGGTAAATATAAAACTTTCAAATATGTAATTTTTACCTGGTCATAGATTGCGTACACTAATTCATTGTACTCATGGTAGTTAAATGCAACAGGCCAAGGTATGTACTCCACTTCATAATTGAAAGGTTGAATTGACGTCTCGAAAACTTCTATGCAGTAACCTTTAGCAGCTGTGACTCCTGTTTTAACATCTGTTTTGACTTCCAATAATTGTGGTATGTAGTTTCCCGCTGGTACCAAAACTCTCAGCTTCTTCTTTTTACTTTGTCTCTCGTCTTTCAACAAACGAGCTTTTGGAATTCTAGTAGACCCTCCAGGCCATATTATTGTCTCAAGTACATTGGTAGAAGACGAATTTTTTCTTCTGTTCTTACCTATGAAACTACCAGAACTCCATAATCCTACACTTCTTTCACCTCGTCCTATCATATTTATAATCTCAAATTTGTATGAGATTATTTTTCTGTCGATTATTTTTATTTCACCACTAAAACCTTTATGCTTAGTAGTACTTTCTAAAATTGTCTCAAGCAGATCATTGATATGCAAACCTGGTAGCGTTGCTAATTCTGCTGCCCTTGCAAGACTCCAAGCTATATCGTGAGCCCATATGCTACAAATGCTCATCCTCGTCACTTCTTCGGGTAGCAAAGATCTCTTCCATCTCAAAGTAAAATTGTGAAGTTCCATGGTTAATGGAATATAAGACTTGAAACCAATCACACCTTCCATTGCCTCCTTTGCTACATAGTTTGTGTCTTGAAAATTATTCATGCTTCTCGCTGTAAGAATCCATGCATGCCCTTCCTCCATCATTCCCAACGTCCGAGCACATGGGAAAAGAATATTTGCAATGCTTTCAGAGACATGCGCAACGCAAATCCTTATCCCCAATGTCTTTATCTTTCTTAGGTGCTTCATGATACATTCTTCATTACATGACACAGAAATTTCAGCCTTGTACTCGATGTGAATAGCGTTTTGTTGGAAATGTCCGACCAAAGGTTGTATACTCTCTCTCCAGTCATCATCATCCTCATAGATAAGAACAACAGTTGCCCAATCAAAATTGCGGAATAATGTTGTAATGCCCTTTGCCTCAGAGTCGGTATCATGCATTGCTTGAATAAAGTAACTATATTTGGTCAAGGTTAAAGAGCTAGGCACATGGAAAGATATCACTGGAACTTTAGCTTTCTCTCCAAGTTCTGCCAAAACTTTTGCTTCAAACAACGATTGTCCACCAACAAGTGTTTCCACTTGTTTAGTTTGCAGGAGATCCATGGCTGTATTAACAATTACATGTCCACAGTCACACAAAATGAAAAGTGAACACTTTCAACAGGTGATGCAAATCTAATGCAATTAAGCAATGTCACATTAAAAACTACTTTTGGTAATGAAAGTTACCACTATTAGGTTTTGTGTTTTTCAAAAATATCATCAAAATCCCTTTTTAATTTTTTTTTTTGTTAAAAAACCACAAGGTTTGGAAGAAAATCGATTTTAGTAAGTTTTACTAAACTTGTAAAACCCTTAACTTTGTGGTATATATGAAATATTTTTTGAAGGTATGTGAAACCTAATTAGGGTAGTATACTATTATATCTTTTGCTTCATGGTCATTACATGTTTTTTTTTGTTGGGAATTGTAATTTAAATTAAGACTTTAAAACTGGTCTTGTTGTATATAAGTAAATTAGAGGATAAAACAAAACACCAATTTTAGAAGCCTCTTTCACATGTAAAAACTTCTAAAATTTTATTTTAGTGGTATCTATGAGAACTGTCCGTCTTAAAACCTACTGAGACTAACGTTTATACCATAAAGCATCTGAATTCATCTTTGTTTGTTTCACCCTATTTAACCTTATATAAGATTAATTCTAACAATTCATCTTTTCTTCAAACTCTACCCTAGAAATAATATATTAATATATAAGCGGTGATCTTGAATCAAAATTCAGATTAACAAAGTCAACTTTGGAGCATATGAAGGGCATGTAACGTTATCATTTAAGGCCTCCATCTACGAGTACACAGTGTCGACTATACTAGCAAGGTTCAAATCCTGGTCTTAACATATTAGTTATTGCGTGACTTATCTATCTCCAGCGATTCACTTGCTAGTATATATGAGCTTGTTGTAGAAAAAATATGTTGACGTACCTGCGGCTAAAGTTTGGAGAGGGTCACCATGAGAGTCTCTGGATAAGACAGAGACCCTTGTTCTATAGCCCTTGTTGACATGATAGAAATCAGAAAGCGCCATGGAAACTGAGCTTCTCACAAAGTTTCCTTCCATGGAACTCATGTCCACCACCAGTCCAATACGAACGTCTTCAAAAACAGATGAAACTTTATCTACCTCACCTTTTTGATGAGTATTGGCGCATGTCACAGACACAAAAGAAATGGACAGGATGAAGAACATAATACGAAGAAAATTATCAGAACGAATCATATAATTCTCCATCTTGGTGGTGCTAGCTTTTGTTTTCTTTTCAATGATTGTTAAGCTACTCCTATATATATATATATATATATATATATATATATATATATATATTCCCGACATCAAATTTAGTTCAGGATTCCAAATATTTTAGAATTAGTTTTCTATATCCTCATGTATTAATTAAGTACACAGGAGACATCATTGGTCTAAGGTCACAATGACAAGGTTTGTCATTAAAGTTGACTTTTTATAGGTCGGAGTCCTAGGTCTGATCAGATCCCATATACACCTGTAAAATGTATACATCATACATCATATAATGAAGTCAATTCATTACCCAGTTGTGTGGGATATACTTTAGTTGCAATTTTTCCTCATCTTTGGCTCTCACTATATGCTCATGTCAAAATAGTTATACGCATATCCTCGATGACTCTATAGCTCACACTTAAAGTCGATGCAAAGATTTCTCGCGATCATATGTATATGGTTTCATCTATTTATAGTTAAATTAGTTAATTAGCTTTGGTTATAGTCATTTTTTTTTGCAAAAAGTGTCTTGAATACATATTAGTAAAGATAGTTTAAATTTTTTGATGTTAATTTGTGATATTTTAGTTTATTTAAATTTTCGATTATAAGGCAAAAAGGTACGAGTAGAATAGATTGAAATATTGATTTGTCGTCGTTATACTTGCATGTACATCTGCTACATTATTGACTATTATAAAGAAAAACAGTAGACCACTGTGTCAACACTTGTGGTGGACGAATCTTTTTGCCACTAAATGGGTAGTTGTTATTTCTAAAAGAATTTAGTATTTTTATTAACATTTATGTAAGCTTTAAAACAAACAAAAAAATTGAACGAGGTTGTCCTGCACCAGACGAGCCTACCAATTTGAGAAATTATATGTTAAGCTGACTTTTTTTTTTTTGAAAAAGAGTTAATTGTTAAGCGGACTATGATTTATAAATTATTTCTAACGGGATACGTTACATCATGGGATTTTTATTGATTCTACCACATTCAGTTAAAACCTTTTCCCAAATCTCACATTTTTTTTGAGATTTGAGATTATATTGTCGTTTTATGACACAAAAATTGGTACATTAGACTGTGGGTCAGCATAAAATAAAATTTGTAATTTAAATAAAAAAACTGAGAACACGTAGATTTTGTAAGCTGTTTTTTTATTTAGATATATGAGAGCAGCATAACGCAGTAGACAAAATTGGTCCGATGGACAAGGTAAATTGTATGGACAAGTTGAGAAATATAAATTTGTCTATTAGCTTGAACTAGTCCATTTGTCAAATATATTAACTAGTAGACAAGTTGTAAATAAAACTTGTCCATTAACCGGTATTGTTCTTAGAAAAATTATCCAGTTATAAACTTGTCCATAAGATTAATAATTAAATAAGTGTTCCAAATAGACAAATTAGGAGAGTTTGGAACTTGTCTACTAGGTAAAATTTTCTCAAAAAGGAGAGTTTGGAACTTGGAACCAGAATCGTCCGACGCCACATGCTGGTTAGGTGAGTTTGATTCATTGCTTTTATCCATGGAAGAGTTTTAGATTTGCATGCGGAATCGAAGAGGGAAAGTGAAAGAAAATTGAGAAGAAGAAAAGTGTAAATCGAAACGGAAGCGAAGAGAGATAATTAAAGTGAACTGTATTAAACAGTTCTTCTTCTATCTCACAGCTTTAATTCGAAATAGGATTGTTGGGCTGCGTTGGAGAAACTGAAAAAACAGGACAAAAGTTTATTTTTTATTAAAAAAACAAATAAACAGTTTTGTATTGATATGTGTTGTAATACAAAATTGAGGCTACAATGATCATTTCGATATGCAGATGTGGTATATTGAAAAAGAAGTTTCGAAAATGGTACATTAAGAAAGATTGAATTTCGAAAGTGGTATAATTGTTAGAAAACTCTTACATTTTTTTTATTAATTTTGTACTTTACTAAAATTGCGCTTACGTGTTGCGGTGATTATTAATTATTTGTCTACTTTTTCTGTAACAGTAAAAAAAAAAAACCTCATATGCATTGGTTTATATAAGATTGCATGAAAAAAATAACGTGAAAGCCATAATTCACCAATCTAACAACACCACGCACTCGACTCTTGGGACTCATACCATCTGATTCATAGCACGTTACCCTATAACGCAATAGGATATCCCTACGACCCTACCCATCAGCCAAAATCCTCGAGATAATGAATGGCTCCATATACCTTCTTTTGGCTTGTAGACCACACATGTAGACTTCTCCTTCCATCACCATGCTCTTGTTTATATATCTTACCCATTTTCTTATGATAGGGGACAGTGGTGGATCCAGGATCAAAAATTATATGGGACACAAGAGGCAAAACATTGAGGATTTGAACCTCTGTCCTGAGACTCAATATAAGGCATTTCTCTCCAAATGAGCTATCGGATACATTACAGTAAAGTGTAACTGAATAATTATTAAAAACGAGTGTGGGGGACGTGCCCCACCCCCCATATCTAATTTTTTTTTTAAAAAGAAAGTTGTACATAGTAATATATAAATACGGGAGGTTTTAGAATTAGTCAAAGATATCAAAGTGGCAAAATGGTTAGAATGCACCCATTAAATGCTTTAGGTGATGGGTTTGAATCTCACTAGTGACTATTATGCACTATGTTTATATATGTTCGGGTTAATTCGGGTACCTGTTCGGGTATCCGATCTCAATAAATCCTAGACCCATTCGGGTATTTTAAATTTTCGAATACGGATTTGGGTCGGGTTTTTTGAATGGGGTTCGGGTCGGATTTTTGGGTTCGGGTATTTTGCTCAGGCCTACTATCGTGGGATGCCACGTTTCTGTAATTCCTTGGATGCGAGTATCTCTCCAATCTCCAAGTCGTGAGATTTGGTCATCACGGGTGGTTCTCGATCGGATACTCCTCGACGGAAAATTGGTAATTTCATACCCCAGCTAAGGAGGTATGTTCAATTCCTACCTCAACTTTAACATTGGGCAAATCCATACATCAAGTTCAATAAAATTTAAATTTACTATCCCAACTTGTAAAATAGTGTTAAAACATACAAAAGCTGTAACGGTGTTAAGAGACCGTTAATGGTTGCATACGTGGAAACCACGTATGAAACGACGTTGTTTTGAAAAACAAAAGAAAGAGATTCTTTTGGCTAAAACGACGTCGTTTCTATCTTTTTCTTTCCCTTTTCTTCTTTCCCGACTTGTGTTTCTACCTGAAGAAGTTGATGTCACCTTCCTCGTAAGTAGTGGTGAGGTTTCTTCCCCTTTGAAGTACATATGGGTCCAACGTGTTGGTAGGAGATCTCCGCTACGTTCACTTTGGTTTGAGGACGCCGGTAGGTAGCGGCGGTTGCTTCTCGTGGCTCAGCCGCCGTGTTGGTTATTGTGTCTACGGCGGAAGTCAAAGGGGAAGATGGTGGGTTAACTGATTTTTCTGAAAGGTTAATAGCAGATCCTTCTGGATCTGGCTGGCTGTCGCGGAGGGTCTTGGGTGGTTGAGCTTTCCGATTGAGCCATCGGCCACAATCATCTCCTCGACTTGCTTCCTCTAGACCGGTTGAAGGGGATTGGATCAGAAATCAGAGAAGAGTCAGAACTGGGAAGGAAGGGTTCAGGCCGAAGCTATAAACGAGAGCCGTATCCTGCTGAGAACGGGAGCCGTCAGCAACGTGTCGTGATGTCGGAAAGGTTGCTTTACCGGGAGAGCTGTGACGGGTTGGCTGGTCGATGAAAAGGTTCCGATTCCAGGAGTCGGAAGCTTTCCCCCATTCACTTAGTACTTTGATCCGCCGCAAAGTTGTGCTTCTCGCTTCCGCCGGTTTTAATGGCTGACCTCTCTGCGTCGGCGGTTTCAATAGGTTTCAGAGCTTCTTTTCCGGCGATGACTTGTTTTTTCGGATTTCCTTTGTTTCTGCAATTTCATGTAAATCGGCGGCCCAGCCCAATTTCAGTGGGCAATTTTAATAAAAGCCTTTTGAAAAAGAAAAAAAAAAAAGAAGAAGAAAAAGATAGAAACGACGTCGTTTTAGCCAAAAGAATCTCTTTCTTTTGTTTTTCAAAACGACGTCGTTTTATACGTGGCTTTCACGTATGCAACCGTTAGCGGTCTCTTAACATTGTTACTGCTTGTGTATGTTTTAACACCATTTTACAATTTGGGGTAGTGAATTTTAATTTTATTGAACTTAATGTATGGATTTGCCCAATGTTAAAGCTGATGTAGGAATTGAACATACCCCCTATGCTGGTGTATGAAATTACCAATTTTCCCACTCTTCGACTCTGGTCTTCGTCGTCTTGGTGATATGGCTTAAGCATGCTAACATGGAAGACATGATGAATCTTCAGGGTGTCCGGTAATCTTACCCATTAGGACACATTTCCTACCTTTGCGAGAACTTCGAGCGGACCCTCGTACCTCCGAAATAGTCCCTTGTATATGCTTTGAAAGACCTTGAATTGTTGTGGGAGAAGCTTCACGAGTACTAAGTCTCCTACCGAGTACTCGACCTTTTTCCTTTTCTCGTCTACCCACTCCTTCATCCGTCTTCGAGATTTATTAAAACACGCTCGAGCAAGATCAGCGTGTTCCTCCCAAGTCTTGGCCATCTTGAACGCTCTTGGACTCTTCCCCTCTGTAGGTGGCATGACAAGTGTGTGCAGAGTTAATGGTTGTTGTCCCGTTGCTAACTCAAATTGACTTCGCCCAGTGGATTCGCTTCGCTGCAAGTTATAAGAAAGCTGGGCAATGTCCAGCAACTTCGCCTAGTCTTGTTCGTTGGCACTTACAAAATGTCGAAGGTATAACTCCAACAAAGCATTCACCCTCTCACTTTGGTCGTCCGATTGAGGATGAAAACACATCGAGAAATTTAGTTTGGTGCCTAGCATCTTGAACAACTCGGTCCGTAATTTCATGGTGAAACGTGGGTCTCGGTCACTGATGATGTTATGTGGTAAGCCCCAAAGCTTCACTACGTTCTTGAAAAACACCCTCGCGGCTTCTTTCGTGGTACAATCTCGGTTACAAGCCACAAAAGTTACGTACTTCGAGAATCTGTCAACAATCACCATAATCGAACCGCATTTCTTTGGTATTGGCAAGGCACTAATGAAGTCAAGCGATACTGAATCCAATAGACCTGCGGGTTGTTTATTCTCTGTCTTGTCTTGTTGGCAAATTAGACAAGTTTTAACATAAAGTTCCACGGTGTCCCGCATTTGTAGCCAAAATAGGCTGCTTCTACTAGTGCCAATGTCCGCTTCTGTCATTGAAGTCCTCCCATCGAGTGTCATGACATTCGCGAATGATGACCCTTTGAAGACTTCCGCTCTTTGGGACATATAATCATTGCCCTTTGGCATAGAATAATTCATCCTTTATCCAATACCTTTGTGTTTTACCTTCTCTCACCAACTTCATCAATTCCTTGGCAAGTGGGACACTCTCAAGTCCCTCCAGAACACGTGCCACAATATCCCCTTCAGCTTGACTAATAGCCGCCAATTTTACTTTCCGACTTAGTGCAGCCATAACATTGTCCTTCCCAGGCTTGTATTCCAGCGCGTAGTCAAATTTTGCCAAAAAGTCTTGCCACCTTGCTTGCTACGAGGATAGCTTCTTTTTGGGTTTGGAAATAGCTTTTGGCGGTATTGTCGGTCTTGATGGTGAAAGGTGATCCAAGAAGATAATGTCTCCAAATTCGCAGGAAATGCACTATGATCGGCATCTCCTTTTCTTGGACGGTATAATGCCTTTTCGTATCATTCAACTTGCAGCTCTCAAAGGCTATAGGGTGCCTATTTTGTATTAGAAAACCCCAGATGGTGAAATCCGAAGCATTAGTGTGCAACTCGAAGGGTAACGCAAAATCAGGTAGGACAAGGACGGGTTCCTGGCTTACCACGGTTTTCAACACCTCAAATGTGTGTTGGAAACGCTCAGACTTTTCCCATGACTTCCCCTTCTTTAGTATGTCCATTAGCGGTGCCGCCTTCTTTGAGTACCCCTCAATGAACCGCTGATAGTAGTTTACAAGACCAAGGAACGATCGCACCTCTGTAACCTTTGTAAGAGCTTTCCACACGTTAATGGCCTTTACTATAGCATCGTCCATCTTAAGTCTCCCATGTCCGATGATATTTTCTAGGAATTGTACTTCTTCGTTAGCAAAGGTGCACATCTCCCTCTTCACAAAGAGCTCATTCTCACGGAGTACCCGAAAAACCGTTCGTAAGTGCTCGACATGCTCCTCCATCGAGTTACTATAAATGACAAAATCATCTAAGTAGGACACCACAAATCGGTCCAAGTATTGCTGGAGGATCTAGTTCATGAGAGTGCAAAATGTCGTTGGCGCATTTGTGAGACCAAAGGGCATCACTAGTCACTCGAATGATCCATACCAAGTAATACACACGGTTTTTGGCTCGTCCCCATCCACAATCCGAACTTGGTAGTAAACCTTCTGTAAATCTATCTTTGTGTACACTTTTGCCCCTCTGAGCCTATCAAACAAATCATCAATCAATGGAATGGGATAACGGTTTTTTATTGTCACCTTGTTAAGTGCATGGTAGTCAACACACATCCGAAGAGACCCATCATGTTTCTTCTGGAATAACAAAGACATACAGAGGCAAGTACATATCATATATCAAAGAATACAACAAGAAAATCCTTTCAAATTATTCACCAACTTGCAATAACTTGGTTATCAAATTATGAAGACTTCATGTTGATGTCAACCTTGTAGACATAAACTAGCCTCTATGAAGATACTTCCCTTGAAGTCTATTTTGTGTGGTCTATTTTTGCAATTACAATTTAATAAAGCAGACACCGGATGAAGTCTACTAGGATAGTTGACTTCTTTTGTTGTCTTCCTTTGTTAATTTTTTGGTCAGTTTTGCAATTAAAAACATAGAACATTGTAGACTTCTTAGAAAGTTTCAACAAGTTAACTTCGATTGCATTCTACTCTGGTTATTTTTGCAATTGACCAAACCATTGACTTTGTAGTAGACTTCTAGCTAACAAGTAAACTTCATCTATCCGTCAACTAGAAAAAGTAAACTTCATTGTGGTTAGTTTTGCAATTGACCAAGTTTGACTTTCGCCAAGTAGACTACGTACGAAGTCTCCAGGATTGTTGACTTCGTTTGCAGTCTGCCGTGGTCATTTTTGGGGTTGACCAACATTTTAATTTTTTAACTAGTAGACTTCTTTTGCAGTCAACTAATTAATTTTCTATCAATAATATGACGGTCAATGTTTTTATATTTTGGTCAAATCCAAAAATAGCCACTATAGAAGTCTACTCTTTTATTATCGGAAGAAGACTTCGTCCGACAGTCATAACTAAAAAGTCAAGAATTTGGTCAATTGCAAAAATACACCTTAGTAGACTGCAAACGAAGTATCCGACAGAAAGATTATAATGCAGTCTGAACCATATTTTTTTGTTTTCAAATGAAATTAAGGAGACTGAAATTTCAGTCTACGGGCTCGAAACTCAATAAATTTTTAATTGCAAATTTGACCACATAGTAGACTTTACATGATATTATGACGGTTTGACTAACAAATGAAGTCTAATTTCGCCAAAAAATCAAGGAAAATCACGAAATCTACTGGAAAATAACCTTATCGGTGGTTGTTTCGCAATGTCAAGCACCGAGGACGTCATCTTTAGTCACCACAGAAGAAACCCAGCACCAATTTAATCACTATCCAAGAATCATGACATATAACAAGATGAATGCACTTGCCAATTTTCTTGGATTAAAATGGAGAGGAGATGGAAGAAAATGAAGTTCTCATAGCATTGAGTGTTATTTAAGCTTACAAATTCAGGTTGTTGAAGCTTTAAGAGCTTGAAATTTGGTTGTTCATGGTTATTGGAAAATTGATGGCGGTGGCACAACCGTAAATAAAAGAAGAAGATGAAGATATGGATGTAATAAACATTTTCGCAAGAAATTCAAATAAATCAGAAATAATGACATTTTTGTGAATAAAATAAATGAACAAGGATTTAATAGGAAGAAAGTGGCAAATGTTGGAGAGAGAAAAAAAAGGGTCTAAGATTGCAATTGACTCAAGTTTGTAGTCTAATTTTGCAAGTCTCCCTTTGTACTTTCTCATTTTTTTAACTCTATTTGTATATTCAAAGTTTATTTCCTTTCTCTTATAAGTCTATCAAGTTTTCACCTATGTGTTCTGATCTTATGGAAATGACAACATAAGGCAGAACTGCTTGCCCATAACGAGCTGAAGAAGCACACTCTCTACACTACACCTCTCTAGTATCTTGATTCGGTCCTTGTTTGGAATTGCATGACATGCTCATACCTCTCTACATTATGGGTTATATACACTTCTTTTCCCCACATTAGAAAGCATTGCAGTTCTACACTATACCTCTCTAGTATCTTGATTCGGTCCTTGTTTGAAATTGCATGACATGCTCATGCATATCTCCTGGTAATTACAATAGGGAGATAAAAATTCTGAAGCACCATCATGAGAATATTATTCAGCAGAAAGACATTTGCTCTGATATTTACTTAAATGTGCAGCTTTCAAAAGCACAAGTAAGGCTGAGATTCAAGACTGCTGCAGGGAAGGATGTGGTATGTTAAGGCCCTTTGAATGGACGCAAAAAGCTTCAAAGACGGAATACAAGGCAATTGAGAGTGTGCTCCAAACCATTAAGGGCGCCCAACCATTTATTATGCAGATGATCATCCACTTATTTTTTTAGGAGTACGATGTATTTTTATTTTAAATTATGTTTGTAATTTTATTTTGTAGTACAATATTTTTAATCATGGTTTCATAATAATCTATATATTTTTCTTTTTATTTTAAGTATCAATTTATTCCAAAAAACATTATTCATAATTTAAATATATTTAAAACTAATAAATAAAAATAAAAATACAATTATTAAAATACTATATATAATTTGTATAAATACATAAATACAGTCTTAGTCGGAAATTAGTCGTCAATTAGTCACTAAATTTGGAGACTATGTTACAACAAATATTCGTAGTCGTAAAATTAGTTGCCAATTAGTCGTAAATATTTACGACTACATTATGAATAATTTTACGACTGTTCATATTAGTTGTAACATAGTCGCTATTTGTCGACTATTTTACGACTATTAATTCTACCGACTAAGGATTTACAACTACAGTTTTTAGTCATTAAACCCAATTTAACGACTATTAGGTGACTAATAATGCAGTGGCTGTTTGGCTGTTTTCGTGTAGTGATATATATTTTTTGCCTAAAACTACAAACTAATTTTGTTGAAAATACCACACCTTGTATAATTTGGTCTAAATCTACTTCTCCATGATAATACCACACCTTGTAATTTGGTCTAAACCCATAACTATACAAATGACATGAAGTAACCGACCGATTTCCAACCGATTTTGAATGTGACAATGGTAGCTAACGGATCTATTGCAACAGATCTATTGTAACGTTAACATATTTCGACCGTTTACCGATCGATTCACAAACAGAAATATATCGGTTGGGAATCGGTCGGAAATTTATAGCCGTTTACCGATGATTAATCCGGTCGTTTAAAACTGACTGTTTATCAACCAAGTTTTAAATCGGTCGGAAATTGGTTGGAAAACAGTCGATTTTTACCAACGAATATATTCATCGGTAGTTTCGTCGGTAATTTCCGACCATTTTTTTTCTCCAGTTGCTTACCTGTTGGAATATGGTCGTTATTTAAATCGACCATTATATTGGTCGGAAAATTCGTCAGAACTGGTAATGTTTTCTTGTAGTGCATGGCTATTGCATGTAAAAGCTATAAACTACAATTGACTTATAAAAAGTGACGCTTCATGTATTATTTGTTGTAGTGAGGTTTTCTTATAGATGGTTTTGAGAAAAACAGTCGAAGGAACAATAATGGCAAGCAAATGTACGGCTCAAGGAGAGTACAACTATCCACGCACAAAAACTTTATTCTTGTTATCTCTACTTCTTATCTTCTTTCAATTCATACTGTTTAGCAATGATATTGAGAGTAAAATGTTTATCATCGCTAACGTTATTTCCTCCACACAAATGAAGTTTCGAATAGGCAGCTAGATCATTGGTCTTTAAAAAGATGCTGGAACCAGATGACTCATCTGAGATGAGTTTCATGCTTCCGCTAACGTAGAGATAATTACTCTCTTTAGAATGAAACATGATAATTAAAGTCATCTGCTAAAACATCTGTTTGGTTTAATACAAAATTACCAGTAGAAAGCGAAAATAATTTAAGAATTTTAGTATATAAATGTATCCTTCATTTCCAAAAAAAAAGTATTGGAAAACGTAAGTAATGTAAAGAGTTTCTTTGACCGTCTAGGCTCTCTCTATATATATTACCTACAACTGTTTGCCAAACTAGATCCAAGTCATATGCTAAAGTAATTACTAAAGCTATATATGGGGAAAAAATCAAACAAAGATCTTTTCGTAGATGGATTTTTAAAGGTTTTGAAAGAACAACAAGTCGATGTACGGCTTAAGGCAAGGGGCAGTGATAAGAAGGCATCTATCTATTCTCATAAGCTTATTCTGGTTGCTACTTGTTCTTCATCTTCTTCTACTCGTTTTTGTTAAATTTGGGTTTATCTTGGGCTTCTAACTAAAAACCAATTGGCAATTAGTAGATTGGCCCTAACCCTTTATATATTAATGATAGTTTTATCAAACTTCAGATGTGGGACTTGGATTGTATTCCAACAGTTTTGCCGTTAATCATTTATATTATCCAGTAAAAACATTCCTAGAAGTAATGTCTCCATTGTTATTTGTTAATTTTCTTTTCCTTGACATATATAGTCTGCTAGATCAGAGGTGTTTAAGAAGATGCTTGAATCAGACAAATACAAGGTTTCGTCCAGGGTCATGACAATCACTTTCTCAAAGATGAAACAAGAGGAGTTAGAGGCTTTCGTTGAGTTCATTTACAGCGACGGATCCACGCTCTCAGAGAAAGCAAAGCAACACGTTAAGTCACTCTATCGTGCAGCTGGCAAATTTGAGATTCCGCATCTACGTGACTTATGCAGAGACGAGCTTGTAACATCTCTTAACTCTTCGAATGCTCTTAAAGTTCTTGAGCTCGCCCAAATCCCTTTTGACAAAGCCCTCAGTGATGCTGCCTTCACTGTTATCAAAACCTTTAAAAGTGTGATTTCTACCTCTTCCGAGTTCAAGGTTTTCGTCGTCAATCACCCAGATCTTACCGTCGAGATAATGAAGTCTATCTCGACCAATGTTCCTTACTGTTCTGTTTGTCGTCGTCGTCGTTGTTATTAATCGAAAAGAAAAACCACTGATTAGTTCTATTGTTTCATCATTTTCACGAACCCTTGTACTATTTTTATTTTCATCAGACTTTATTTTTTGTGTGTGTGGTTTGTTTAGTTTGCAAAACCTTATCAGATTTGTATAATCATTTTTTTCATTCGTGCGGGTGACTCTTTCTTTGTTATATCAGGCTTGTTGAAAAAATTGTTTTTACCTTTTTGATCCGTTTGTGTTTCGTAAAAACAATTGATACTACTACTTATAAAATTGATTCCTTCTTCAGCAAGTAAAAAAAATGATTTTAGAAAGCTAAGAAGTACTCACATTAACAACTGCGCACATGTACGGGTCCTCCATGTCACAACCATACTGTTATAAGATTTGGACTAAATTGTTGGGTGAGATAATGCATTGGTGACGACATATCGACAATTATATGATAATCTCTGAAACGCTGAATCCTTCCATAATAATGATCCTTATTCCTTAGTTACGTTGGAAGGGGATTGGTCGGAGCTCCCTTCAATGTTGAGATGTAATGAGGCTTTAGGTTAAGTTCGATGGTTCAAGTCAAATCATTAATGCTCTCGATTCAAGACCTTTGATTGTGACTCCGCCATTGCCGCTTCCTCTGTTGGTATATGTCTTTGTGGGAAATTGTGATTCTCGGTTTCTCCTAATTAGGCATTTTTTAATAAATAAATAAAAAAACCAACTACATGATTCATTGATGATTTTGCTAGATCGGAGACTGATCAGTGCTTTCAAAGATAACGAGATCGAGAGAAGCCAACCGCTTGATCCCAAGCTTAGACGAGCCATTAGAGATTCAAGAATCACGGTTGTTATTTGTTAAACCAGAAAATTTGTCATGAAAAATTTCTAGGAAACCGCGCAATACATCACTTATGGAAACAATATTTCCATATAATTTGGCTCATTTGAGTAAAAAAACTAAAAAGATAATATCCGTTGACAAAAAGATAAGAATCAGAGTCATAAAGACCCACTTAAACCGGTTTTCCTTGAATAGAACCGGTTGGTTATCTCTGGAATGTTTCTCTCTGAATCACATAAACAAGTTTGTTTTAATATACGGTCGGATGGGATCCTCAAAAAACCTCATAAACCCTTCGAAGCTCGAGAAAAATTGTGTAATCACACACTCTAATGGCGGTTCTGGACAAATTGTTTCGAGCATCTCGAGCATGGCGCGGATCTCTCTCCTACTCTAAATCCATGGTTCCTTCGTCGCACCCACGGGCACGAGAGCTTCGTCGCTGTTTCTATCACGGTATTGGGTATTCTATTGAACTCAAGAATTTTGTAAATTCCTTATACAATTCGGTGATCCCTTGAACCCATTTGATTGTATGAATTGTTAATTTGGTTTTAAAATTGGGACTTTTCTAGAATTGAAAGCAGCACCAGAAGCTTCTTATTACATTAAAGTTTCCAATTTTCATATGCATCTTCAAAACTGGAATTTTGATTTTTTTTTTTTTTTTGTTTGACTGAGTTCTTTCGTCAACTTCTCTGTCCAGTAGAATCTTTGTCTCATAGTAAAAATAGTAGTAGCTTATGCTGAATCTGATGAGGTTTTGTAATTGTAACACACACACACAAACAATACAAATTTGAATCGTTGGTGTTGATGGATGAATTAGTCCATTTACTGTGTTGATATGTTTTCTTCTTTTCAGGCTAATGACAAGTCACCTACTGTTACAATAGATCCTCCAACAAACAAGTAATCAATGTGCAAGTCTTGTATTTGTATTCATCATTTCGTTTGACTTCTTAGTTGACCGGACCCAGTACGTACGTAAGCTTGGGAAACTTCAATCAAAATTTCGTTGCAAATTTCCCAGAAGGACAGTAAGAAAAACTCATGAGTTTGACGAAGCTGAGAGTTCTCACTTCTTTTCTCTGATTAGTCTCTCAAATAAAAAAAAAAATCTCAGTCCTTGATCGCTCCATTGACTAAGAAGGTACGTACGTATGGCTCGCAATTGGATATACGACGTCTTTCCAAGCTTCAGCGGTGAAGATGTTCGTCAAACATTCCTCAGCCACTTTCTCAAGGAGTTAGATCGGAAACTGATAACTGCGTTTAAAGATAACGAGATCGAGAGAAGCCAATCGCTTGATCCAGAGCTTAAACGAGCCATTAGGGGTTCGAGGATCGCGGTTATTATCTTCTCCAAAAACTACGCTTCTTCGAGCTGGTGTTTAAATGAGCTTCTTGAGATTGTTCGATGCAAAGATGAAAGCAATCGATTGGTGGTGATTCCTGTTTTCTATGGCTTGGATCCTTCTCATGTTAGGAAACAGATCGGAGATTTTGGGATAATATTTGAGAAGACTTGTCAGAACAGAACAGAGGATGAGATCAATCTATGGAGGAGAGCTTTGATCGATGTAGCTAACACTCTCGGCTATCATTCTACAAATTGGTACGTTCTCTTGGTGTGATTATTCATATATACTTAGTTTGTTTCTTGCTTGCTTTGTGTGTTGATTTGGTTCTTGTTGTTAGGGTTAATGAAGCAAAAATGATAGAAGAACTCGCCAGTGATGTTTTGGTTAAACTGAGTTTAAATCCATCAAAGGATGATGTTGAGGATTTTGTTGGCATTGAAGATCATATAGGAGAGATGAGTTCATTGTTGCGTTTAGAATCTGAAGAAGTGAGGATGGTTGGGATTTGGGGTTCTTCGGGAATTGGCAAGACTACTATTGCAAGAGCTTTATTTAGTCGTCTCTCTCGTCATTTCCAAGGTAGCGTCTACATAGACAGTGCTTTTGTATCCAAGTGCAGGAAGGATTACCATAAAGCCAACACAGATGACTATAATATGAAGTTGCATTTGCAAAGAAATTTCTTGTCTGAGATATTAGGGAAAAGGGACATAGAGATGGGTCATATTGGTGTAATGGGAGAGAGGCTAAACCACCATAAACTTCTTATTGTTATTGATGATTTGGATGATCAAGTGGTGCTTGATGCCTTGGCTGGTCATACTCAATGGTTTGGACTTGGGAGCAAGATCATTGCTATTACGAAAGATAAACATCTTTTGAGATCCCATGGGATTTATTGTATTTACAATGTTGGTCTCCCATCTGAAAAGCAAGCTCTTCAGATATTTTGTCGATATGCATTTAGGCAAGATTCTCCACCCGATGGTTTCATGGAACTTGCTTCTGAAGTACAAAAGCGTGCGGGTAGTCTTCCTTTAGGTCTGAAAGTTTTTGGTTCGTTATTTCGAGGCAGGAGCAAAGAGGATTGGGTGGATATGCTGCCTAGGCTTCGGAAGAGACTGGATGGAAAAATTGAGAAGACTTTGAGAGTCAGCTATGATGAGTTTGATAGCAGAGAAGATAAAGCGTTATTTCGTCACATCGCATGTCTCTTCAACGGTGCGAAAACTGATTACATCAAAATGGTCCTCGCAGATAGTGATTTGGATGTTAATATAGGGCTGAAAAACCTAGTTGATAAATCGCTCATACATGTAAGAGTAGGTATTGTTGGGATGCACTGTTTGGTACAAGAAATGGGTAAAGAAATCGTTCGTACACAGTCTAACGAACCCGGGGAACAAGAATTCCTGTTGGATTGTAAGGATATTTGCGATGTACTTGAGGATAATACTGTAAGTTCTCCTTTGATCGTTCACTCTATATGTTTAAAGCATTGTCATCTAAATGTAGTCACTTGTTAAGATATTGATTTTGTTTTTTCAGGGTACCAAAAAAGTCTTAGGTATATTGTTGGATATGTCGGGGATTGATGAGTTGCATATTCATAAGAGAGCCTTTGAAAAGATGCGCAATCTCTATTTTCTAAAGATAAACAGTAAACCATATAAAAAAGTCAGATGGCACATTTCCGAAGGGTTCAACTATTTGCCCCCAAAACTCAAAGTACTAAGCTGGATAGGATGCCCACTAAGATGTTTGCCTTCTAAGTTTTGTCCTCAACATTTAGTTAAGCTCAAAATGCAGAATAGCAAGCTGGAGAAGCTGTGGGAAGGAGTTCATGTGAGTTTTGAGTTAAAAATTTTGGGTGAGTTCTTTTTTTTTAGTGTGTGTGTGTAACATATGTTTTTTCCGTTTGCTCTGCCTTTGTTTAGCCTCTCACAGGTCTCAAGCGTATAAATTTCTCAGGATCTAAAAGTTTGAAAGAAATTCCAGATCTCTCGATGGCCACTTGTCTTGAGAAATTGTTGCTCAGACATTGCTCGAGCTTGGTGAAAATTACTTCTTCTATCAGGCATCTCCATAAACTATTGGTGTTGGAAATGAGTTGGTGCACAAAGCTTGAGGCCCTTCCGTCAGGAATCAACCTTAAGTCTCTCAACAGGCTCGATCTCGGTGGATGCTCACGGCTAAGAAGATTTCCTGATATCTCAAGTAATATTTCATGGCTTAATCTAAATCGAACAGCTACTGAAGAATTCCCCTCTAACCTGCGTTTAGAGAATCTAAAAACTCTTCACATGAAAGAAATTAAGAGTCAGAAACTATGGGAAGGAGTGCAGGTAATGGTATAACTTTGGGAAAGGTAAATCATTTTAGATGATGTTTTGCAAAATATCTTATTCTTGACACTTTCTCCTTGTTGTCTTTTTTGTATTGTTTTGTTCAGCCGCTTACATGCCTCACGACGATAGATTTGTCGGGATCTGAAAAGCTGAAAGAAATCCCAAATCTTTTGTTGGCAACCAATCTTGAGTGGATGAATCTCGGGGGTTGCTCATGTTTGGTGGAATTACCATCTTCATCTGTTGAGAATCTCAATAAGCTGACTTACTTGAGCATGGAAGATTGCACAAAGTTGGAGGTACTTCCAACCGACATCAATCTTAAATCTCTCGAGTGTGTTAATCTCAGTGGATGCTCAAAGCTAAGGATATTCCCTGATATCTCAAGAAACGTTCTTCTTCTCGTCCTAAACCAAACAGCCATTGAAGATATTCCTTGGTGGGTCAACACATTCTCTAGACTCAGATGCCTACGTATGAGAGATTGCAACAGTTTTAAATATAAATCATCCACTTTTATTATTTTGAAACGTCTTAAGGAAGCTGACTTTCAAGACAGCGGGGATTCCCATGATATTTTCGACGATGGTAAGGACTATAATAGTTTCTGCCGATATCAGGGCTGTGTAAGAAGAGTGGAAAATAAAATAGGAGAAAGGAATAATCAATGGGTCTACAGGAGTTTTTCTCAGCTTTTAGCATGCAAGAATTTTGCAGAGATTGAAACACTACTAACAGAAGTGGATCCGAACAAAGAAAGAAAAGTTTTAGAGATGTACTTGAGAGATTATTGCTATGACTATAATAATAACGAGAAAAGTTTCATACGCCAGCGTCCAAGGCTATGGCAAAAATATTTGAAAGAACAAGAAGTCGATGTACGGCTACAGGCACGGGAAAGTGATAAGGATGCAGCTATCTATGCTCATAAGTTTATTCTGGTTGCAACTTCTTCTGTCTTCTACTCCTTTTACTTTTTATCATTATCTGATTCAGTTATAAATTCGTAGAAATGATCTTCCATGATATGATTTCTTTGTTAATGTTCTTTCCTTGTCATATATAGTCTGCAAGATCAGAGGTGTTTATGAAGATATTTGAATCAGACAAATTTAAGGCTTCTTCGAAGCTGGAGACAATCACTCTGTCAGAGCTGAAACAAAAAGAGTTGGAGGTTTTTGTTGAGTACATCTACAGCGACGGCTTTATGCTCTCAGAGAAAGCAAAGCAACACGTTAGATCACTCTATCGTGCAGCTGACAAATATGAGATGTTGTATCTATGTGAGCTATGCAGAAAGGAGCTTGTATCTCGTAACTCTTTGAGTGCTCATCAAGTTCTTCCCCAATTCATCACTCTCAGAAACATCAAACTTGCGCTTTCTATCTCTACGAGGTTAAGGTCTTCGTCGCCAATCACCCGAATGGTCTCTGACTCCTATAGATTACGAGAACTATTTTTCCTCGTAAATGACAGTACGTGGGTAATATGATTAAATTTCGTTATTGATAGAATATAAAAACCACTGTTTAATTTCGTCGTTTCATCAGTTTCATAAAACCTTAAATTCTGTATTCAAATTCTCATGGGATTTTTTACTTCCTTAATTTTCTTTCTCAAGCTTGCAAATTTTTTGAGAAAGTAGTACTAGTATTTTGAACTGTTTCTGCTTGATATAATAGGTTTCCCATTGATAGGAATCCTATCATAGGATCGACTACAAGAAAAAAAATGCTTTTCAACGGTTATAAACGTAAACAAACATTACTGTCCCGTAGGAAATCAGTAATGGTAGAATTTCGTGAAAAATTTCGTAGGAATAGGTTTCCTACCATTTTCGGACCAAACCATTTAAACCCATTGAAACCGGTTTTCCTTGAATAGAACCGGTTGGTTATCTCTGGAATGTTTCTCTCTGAATCACATAAACAAAGTTGTTTTAATCCCGGTTTTAAAAATCTCCGCCTAGCACCGATCGCCCCGCAAAATCGCTAGACCCATTCTCTCCGCTTCGATTAATAACTAATCCCCGCCTAGCATCGATTCTCCAATTATGCATGTCTAGTCCGATTATTTTCCGCTTAATTTTGTGTATACCAATTTTTTTAGAACCAAATAAAAATCAAACATAAATTAGAGATTATAATGTTTTACAATAACTAATATATAACTTTTAACAAAAATCAGAAAATTTTCTTTTAAAATAATGTTTTATGTGTATGTCATAATTTTAAAGACAATACTATAGTTTTATATTTTATTTGATATTTTTTTAACATAAACAAAAATATACATATATTTAATACAATATATTTTTATTTTATGGTTAATTTAATAAAATAAACCTAAAATTAGTTTCCGATTAATCCCGGTCTAATCTTTGATTTTCCCGATAGTTGCTAGGGTTACCTCCACCGCTCGACCAGCGCCTACCGATTTAAACAGGGGTTTTAGTATACGGTCGGATGGGATCCTCAAAAAACCTCATAAACCCTTGAAGCTCGATAAAAATTGTGTAAAACACCAATGGCGGTTCTGGACAAATTGTTTCGAGCATCTCGAGCATGGCGCGGATCTCTCTCTCACCCTAAATCCATGGTTCCTTCCCACCCAAAGGCACGAGAGCTTCGTCGCTGTTTCTATACCGGTATTCTATTGAATTCAAGAATTTGTAATTTTCTTATAATTAGGTGATCCCTTGATTTCATAGCGTGTTTCTAATGAACCCATTTGATTGTATGAACTGGTAATTCGTATGAAAATTGGGACTTTTCAAGAATTGTAAGCAGCACGAGAAGCTTCTTATGATCCCTTACATTAAAGTTTCCAATTTCCATATTTTCATAACTGGAATTTTGATTTTTGGTGTTCTGATTATGATCTAGAGACGATGACGAGTTCTTTGTCACTTCTCTTTCCAGTAGAATCTTTTTCTCTTAGTAAAAATTGTGTCTTTTGATTTTTGCAGGAACCTTTGAGCAGCAGAGTAATTCAAAAGTAAATCAAGTCTTGAGATCTTGCAGCACCCTAAACGATTCTCCATGCTTTTCCATGGCACCTGCATTTTTGGGTGCTCTTTTCAGTTTTGGAGCAATTGGAGTAGCTTATGCTGAATCTGATGAGGTTTTGTAACACACACACAAAAACAACAAAAATTGAATCGTTGGTGTTGATAGATGAATTAGTCCATTTACTGTGTTGATATCTTAACCTCTTGCAGGCTAATGACAAGTCACCTACTGTTCCTATAGATTCTCCACCAAACTATGTTGACATTGCCAAGAAAGAACGAGCTCGCATTGAAGAACTAATACAAAGTAAAGGAACTCAATATGGTTCTTACCCACGGTTCAATGTTGCTGTCAGGGGTCAAAAGGTGAATGCTCCCTCTCTTTTTGTTTCAAGAATTTGGGTATATGACTTACTTCTGAGTGTTCCTTGATGCATAACTTCGATGATACAAGTGTTTTTTCTGTGTTTTAGGTTACCTTGAAGTTCCAAGTTCCTTCTACTTGTGAAGTTGCACAATTAATATCAAACATTGGATCCCAACTAGGTGTGAAAGTCTCAGATCGCACTGGTGGTTCAGACATGTTATTGCGTGCTTGGGACAAGTAATTTTCTTGTTCTACTTAGTTGTGTCGAAGAAATTTGAAGCCTGATGTACAATATAAAACTAATCGCTACCCCTTTCTTGTTACTTCAGTCCAGTCGCTTGGCAAATATCACTTCGCAGTGTGGAAAACAAGAAGAAACTAGAAGAAAGTGAAGATGATTCAGATGATGACTTGTGCATTCTTATCTTTGGTTCCTTGATCACCTCTGATAAAGTGGTAAGTTTCAATTTTCTTTCACAAATTTACTCAATCGTCAAATGTTCTTGGTTATTTTATTTCATAACATCTTAACGATGGTACAAAATGTGTTAGGAAGTTGAGTTCATAAAGAAGGGAAGCTTGACTACTGAAGAACTTGAGGCATTTGTTTCAGCTTTGCGAGTAGCTGGAACAAAAGCTGGACAAAATAAGGGAGGTGGAAGTAGAGGTAGTGTTCGTGAACCATCTACGGACAAATCTATATCTCAGTTGGAATCGATGGGAGTGAGAATCTATGGAGTTAATAAACCTCTTGGGGATGATTCTGTCGATGAGATATCATGGGACAATATTGCTGGATATGATCAACAAAAGCGGTAAGCTTTGGTTACATCTTTGCTGTTCTGTCCCATTAATATGCTATATTATATATTAGCTTCTATCATGATGCAGAGAGATAGAAGATACAATATTGATGGCCCTTCATAGTCCTGAAGTATATGATGATATAGTACGTGGTACACGGTCCAAATTTGAATCAAATCGACCGCGGGCTGTTCTGTTTGAGGGTCCACCAGGTTAGCGCAAGAAGAGTGCATTTGCAATTTCGTCCTTCTTTATAGAAACTATAATGAATCTGATGTCCATAAACTCTGACCGTAGGAACTGGGAAAACATCTTGTGCACGTGTTATTGCTAATCAAGCTGTGAGTTGTCGAGAACTTACAAACCCTATTTGACCTTTCGTTTTTTATTTGAATCTTGATCTCTTAACATTTTGCAAATTATTGCCAGGGCATACCATTGCTATATGTGCCGCTTGAAGCTGTAATGTCTAAGTACTATGGTGAAAGCGAGCGGCTTCTAGGGGCTGTGTTTTCACAAGCAAATGAGCTTTCTGATGGTGCGATTATATTTCTTGATGAGGTGAAGAAAAAAGTTGCTTCTTATTCTTGTCTGATATTTCCTTTCAAAATTTTGACTATGAATTACAAACATTACTTGTCTAACTCACAAATCCAGATCGATGCCTTTGCTATCTCTCGTGATAGTGAGATGCATGAAGCAACGCGTAGAGTCTTGTCGGTACTACTGAGGCAGGTAAACACACAACAAAAATGACCAATATCACATATACATGAGACGAGAGACTAGCTATTGCCAGAATGATGAATATGCTTCTATGTTTTTTTTTTTAAACTCAGATTGATGGATTTGAACAAGACAAAAAAGTGGTTGTGATTGCTGCAACCAATAGAAAACAAGATCTTGATCCCGCTTTGATCAGGTAGAGCAATAAAAACCTCTTAAAAAACCAGTTCGGTTATTTGCTACAGTATCATGACTAGTGTCCTATGTTTTTTTTGTTATCTGTGTATCTGTAGCCGGTTTGATTCCATGATTTTGTTTGACTTGCCGGATTTACAAACACGTCAAGAAATCATCGCCCAATACGCAAAACAACTCTCAAAACCTGAGCTACTCCAGCTTGCTCAGGCCACAGAAACGTAATGTTGCCATTATACTTAAGTCTACTTCAAGGCCATCGAAGATCTTGTACATAATAAACCGTAACAAGTTTTGTTTGGCTACGCAGGATGTCAGGAAGGGATATTAGAGATGTATGTCAAGGAGCAGAGAGAACATGGGCTTCAAAGGTTTAAAGCCCCGAACCTCGTCTTCTAGACTTGTGCTATAAATGTTACGCGATTGCAGATGATTAAAAACATTGTTATATATTTGTTGGACAGTTGATTCGTCGAGCAAAAGCTGGTGGAGAAGAACAAAAGATCACTCTCCCTCCGATACAAGAGTACTTGGATAGCGCTGAAGCTAGGCGCAAAGCTCTTCTTAGTATAACGGAGCAGAAGAGATCAGCTGCTCGTTCCAAGAAACCTCTGCTGGATTTTGAGTGACTATATTTATTTGACACAACATAGATACTTTCAGACAATTTAACTTATATAAAGACAGTAGTCAGTTTCGTCTGTACTTTGAATTTGACTTTTGTCAAAAAAAGGTCCAAGATGTTGTAAAATTACAGTTGGTCGTTTTGAATAATACCTATAATACATGAAACGACGACGTATTTTAGAAATAGATTTGAGTCGAAACAAAAAGACCCTTTTAGTTAGCTAGCCTCTGAGAGAAGAAAGTTCCCTGAGAAGAGGGGGTCTTTGTGATCGGCGTCGTCGGGTTATATTTCTTTGTTGTCATATTATTACCTCAACTTCAATAGATGCTTTCTGCTTGATTCCTGGAAGAATATTTTTTTCTCAGTTTGCGGAATTGAAGGTTTTTGAACCAGTATGTACTTCTCATGCCTAGAAACTGTTCGACGAAATGCTTAAGTGAGATTTTTTCTTACCATTTTCCACCGTTTTGATGATTTGTTTTGTTGTTAATATGAATTTTCAGGGTTCTCAGGTTTTCTCTGTTCTTAAGTCCTTGAAGTGATTTGATACGGAGCAGTCATGGATGGTAAGTTACTGATTCTTGTGCAATTGTGAATTTTATTTTGTTGCTTCGCTTATCTTGTGTTGCATTTTGGAAAATTGGTGAATTAGAGAATGCAAACTCAGGAAACCGACATTGTTTAGCTGCTTCAATCTTGAAACAAATTGTAATCTTACAAACGCATAGGCTGTTTGAAACACTATTAAGCTGTGTTTGTATACCTTCTTAATATTTCCTTTTTAGTATACCTTTTCACCAATCTGCATCACCATTGTGCCTGGAAATTGTATTTTTTTTCTTTTCTTGGAAAATTGAATATGAACTGATAAAAGTGTTTTTCGATCCTTGTAGTAGTAAGACTTTTTTTTGTTTGCTGAATTATATGAAAAGTTGTAATATTGGTGTTTCAATTTTCAGTTGATTCACAACCAATGATGGAGGAGACCATACTGGTCGGTGATGACCTAATGATGGGTCCTCCATCCCCTGTCATCCCTCCTGAAATTGCTTCACATGTGCTCGAAGGTGTTGAATTGTGCGATGGGATTTTGAGGAATCTATTCCTATGTAAGTCTCTATTTTTTCCCATTCAAGTCTATCTATCCTTCGTTTGGATTATATAGTATTTGTTTTCTCTGGTTTTATAGGCTTGCAAATCAATGACATTGAACCATTTTGCCAAGATGAGCTTGCCATATATCGACAATGTGCTGAAAAGAGGGTAACTATTGGCTTTGATTTTGTTTTTTTGAGTAAAGGCATTGCATCTCTTATGTCCATTTTCTTGAATATTTCCTTTTCTTGTTATCTTTCTGGTAGGACAAGATATTGAGAGTAAGACTTCAAGAGAGTGAACACAAGTTAGGATTGTCAATGCCTATTGATCTGGCTAAGGAAAGGATTACTCAGCTTGAAGCTGAAGCCACATCACTAGAGAGGTACTCATTCTTAACAGTGCAATGCGATGCAGAGACAATTTCAGATTTCAAAATTTCTGTAGTATATTTTGTTTTTGATAATCTATATGTGAAGAGTTTGTCTCTGGATTCGTGCTACCATGCAATCATGTATATCTACAGATGTTTACAAATTGAACCTCTGTTCTTAAGTCCAAAATGTTCCCTAAAACAGTTTCATTTGTTTTATAATCAGGCACTTGATTCTAGCAAGTGGAGCTGAAGGAATTGAAGGATTTCGCCGGAGATGGAGTTTGCACGGTCGGATGACGGATACCAAGTACTTGTAACAAATTTAAACATCATAGTATATAACAATGTTCATAATATAGGATCATTGATTTAATATGCTGCATGTGACTAGATGAACCCATCATGATCATCTTCCCAAATTGCTTTTACTTTGCTCTGTGTATCTGATTGTTCGTATTATAGAAAGTGAAGCCTATAAAACCTTTTATGTTGTAATATCTGTTTGCTTTTGGTTTGCTTTTTAGCTTAAAGCTGAATCTTTTTATGTGTGTGGATGTCACAGAAAAAGACTGGAGTCACTGAAGCAGGGAATGGAGGATAGAACAAAGGATGAACATGATGAAGCTCCAAAACCTCCTGCTTCGAAAAGATGGTTCTTTTGGTGAAGTTTTTTGGTGATTTTTTCCAGAATGAATCATGTTTTGGATAATAAAGGTTCATAATCATTACACCAATGTAACCACTTATACCAATTTAAAGTATAACTAAATCTAAAATGTTTTTTCTTTTCCATTTAATTTCGCTCTTACAAACGTCAAACTGGGTTTAGAAGTAAAGAACAGACCATGACAAACGGCGTCGTATATTAGTGGAATTGCTTTATTTGTCCGAAGCCCATGTGAGGCCCAATATAAATGACCGCCAAAAACGACATCGTATCAAACGTAGATTGTAGTCATCTGACCGAAACGTCTCCCGTCTCTTACAGGAAGCATATCTCTCACTCTGCAAGAGAAGAAACTTTGGAAGATTTGATATTTTGTCTCGATCAGCCATGGAAGAGAAGAAGCCAGAATCTGCGACTAAGAACGTTAAGAAGGTTAACTTGTTAGACCATAATGCTATCAAACACCTCCTCGATGAATCCGTCTCCGAGGTAAGTCATAGAAACATTAATCAAATCCTCACAATCTTTTGTCATCGATTTCTCCATGAATCTCAATCAAAGTTTTGTCCTTTTTTTGGATGATTAGATCGTTACGAGCCGAGGGTACAAGGAGGATGTGAGATTGAGAAACGTTAAATTTCTCTTAGGAGGGATTATAATCGTGGTTGCTCTTGTTGCTCAATTCTACAACAAGAAGTTTCCTCAGAACAGAGACTTTTTGATCTGTTGCATCGGATTATATCCTTTTTGTTTTGGTCATCGTATTCGTTAGATGCTTGATTCGTTAAGGTTAAGATTGAAACTAAGGATAGATTTGAATTGAAATTGATAATTGTTTCCTTGGTATGGTTCGATTGCTTTGTCTTGTTTGGATTAGATTTTGAGAAACTAGAATGTCTATTAGGTTTATGTATGATCGTATAGACTGCTTAAAGTCTTAATCTTTTGGATATAGATTTGTTTAATTCTTGACTCTGGCAAGTATGTGGTGTTGACTGCGGTAATGCAGCTGATTCTGTACATTAAGGAGAAGAATGCCATACTCTTCACCTATCCTCTTGAGGTTTGTTTCCTGACTGTTGGGAAAATACTGTTTCGTTGAGTGTTCTTTTGATAGGTTGTGTGCTTTTGGGCTACGTTCTTGCTTTGCTTGTAACACAGCTGACTGCAGTTTCTGTGATTTCGGTGCATAATTTACATACTTCCCTACATTCATTTCTTCATAGCTGGTGGTGTATTTTGATGTCCTTCTATTTTGTAAATATCTAGAATTGTGCTTCTGCTAGCTTCACATGTGTTCTAGTAGTGTTTGTATATCTTCGGTGATCTTGATGTTTATGAATCGAGCTTTAGCGGTGCAACATTTCTCTTTCACTCCACTCACTTTAATCCAATTATTTCTCCTATGTTATTTTGATTCGTTGAAGTCTTGATAATTTGGCGGTGGAAATTCCTGTTTCTCTTGGTTGATGTGATTAGTAATAACTTGTTACATGAGACATGCTATTAATTTCTATACGATGGGGTGCGATCTTACCAAACATATGATTAGTACTCATTGGTTAGGGAAGAAAGAGAACTCCATTTTGTTTTGCTATGATTATTCTGTTAGGAGGCTAATGGTTTGGCTAGAGCTCGGCTATGTTTATTTGGTTGTTTAGCTCATCTTTTCCTGATTTGAAATTTGGATGGTTGATATGCAGGGATCATTCACCAGTACTGGTTTGGTGGTATCTTCCAAGTTACCCAGGTTCTCTGATCTGTATACTCTCACCATCGACAGTGCTGATCCGAACTCAATCTCAGCTGGGAAGTCAGTCCAGCTCACCAAAAGTGTCACTCAATGGTCTCTCTCTCTCTCTGCATTGTTCGTACATATGCACACGGCATAACCTTTGTATATCGTAATCTTGTTTTAAAATGGGGTTTTTTGTGTATGTGCGTGTGTATTTAGGCTCACAAAAGATGGAGTTCTTGTTGAGGGTTTATTCTGGAAAGATGTTGAAGCCCTTATCAAGGACTACACAGAAGGAGGAGAACCAAAGAAGAAGAGATGATCATCTTATAAAAGCGGAAAGTATGTTCAATCTAGTTCTAAATCTTAAACAGACTTGATAACTAAAACCGGTGGTGACATTTTTTCTGAGAGGATACATTGATTACCCACTCCATCAGAAGATTCATACATTGAAACCAAATTTTCATATGATTCCAAGATTTTATTACCCCATCCATTGACTCATTTGGAGATGTTGCCGTACGCTCAGAGCCCAATTTTGTGGTTTAGTGCGCAAATTTGATATAGGGATGATCATTTAACTTTAGGAAACTGATGTTTGGTCGGTCTGGTCCAATCTAACCGGGCCCAAAACAACATAGAATATTACTTATTAACTTTTAAACATCCGGTCTGATCCGAAGTTGTCTGGTTCAGCCATTAGAGCTTGTTTAGCCACAGCAACATTTTTTACTCGTTTAGTTGAACATTCATATCTCTCGTTGTTGTTAGAAAAACCGGTTAGACCACAAAACCATATTTGATACATTTTTTAAGTTTCTAAATAAAATAATTTAAATAAAGAAAACTATTGAAATAGGCCAATTATGGGGGTCGACATAAGTAGATATTATAAGCTTAAACAAATAAACAAAGATTAAAATAGAAGGAACAACAAAACGTCATGCCACAAGGAAAGTTACTAAAAAAGTGTCAAAACCACAAGTACCAAAACCAAAACATATCAAATCTTATATACTATATCTTTTTTGTACTCCTCCTTCTGAAGTCACGCGCTCTCTCTCGCACACACCAGAGAGTAGAGAGACCACACACACATTGAGAAGAAACTCCACGCGCCTAATCAGCGCGTAAGACAAATGAGCGTCTCTCTATATCTAGCGTTGCGTTTTGATATCTTCATCATCTTCATCTTCTTGATTGATTCATTCTTTTGATTATTCGTTCGTCTCTCTTCTCTCTAGCGTTCGTTCGTTGTCAGTTCGTCGCATCGGAGTTTTTAAGAACAAAAAAAAATGTCTTCGAAAGACAAGAAACAGGCGAAGCCATCAAGTAGTCGTGGTAAAATCCGAACTCTTTCCGATCTTAACCGTAGGTCTGGTCCTGACTCCGACAGTGATTCCGATGGACCTCAAGAATACTACACCGGTGGTGAGAAAAGGTCAGTCCTCTTGTTTCCATTTTTTTACAAGTGATGATGATTAAAGAAGTGTGTAGGGGATCGTCTTTAGTAATGTTTGGATCTTCTTAGAGTTATCGAATTAGATAATGAATTATTATAATCATTAAATTGTTTTTTAACTGTTCAAATTGATGTTTATAACACTCTAAAATCGAGTTTAACCTTAGCTAAGTATGTCGATTTAGGTTTCTTTAATGTTGTCTAATAGTGATGTTTTATTGTTCTTGGCAGTGGTATGTTAGTTCAAGATCCTTCGAAGAAAGATGATGTTGATGAGATATTTAATCAAGCTAGACAACTAGGAGCTGTGGAAGGACCTCTTGAGCCACCTTCTTCGAGTTCCAGGAGTTTCACTGGGACAGGGAGATTGCTTTCAGGTGAAAACGTGTCTGCTGGTCCTCAACAGCCTGAGCCTGTTGTTCACAACATTGTTTTCTGGTCTAATGGATTCACCATCGATGATGGTCCTTTGAGGAAATTGGATGATCCTGATAATGCTTCTTTTCTCGAGGTGAATAATTCAATTTTTTAATGGTGTTAGAGGTGAATGAATGAGTTTCATTGTGAAACTGTTATTGATTTAGTTTGTGTTCTTGTAGAGCATTCGAAAGTCTGAGTGCCCAAAAGAGCTTGAGCCTGCTGATAGAAGAGCCCCGGTACATGTCAATCTGATGCGAAGGGAAGAGAAATGCCCTGTGAGTCCTCTGTATTAGTACTCTATCCATCTCGTATATTTTTTTCATGATCAGCTTTGTTTTCAAGACCAAAACTAGCACTTGCTCACACTAGTTTCAAGACCATAACTAGCACTTGCTTACACTCAGATTTACATGAATATCTTTGAGTTTGGTTCATTTTGTATTGGAAAATTTAGAAATACTAATTGTTGAAACGGGTAGTTTGGTCTTGCTAGATTTGATAAATACATATTTTGTGGTGCTAGATGAGATACTATTTAGTCTGCTTCCCTTTTTTTATTGACCGTGTTACCGGTCTCATTGAAGGAACGAGAGAAGCGTAGGGTTTCATTTCAAGGTGTCGGAAGAACTCTAGGTGGCAGCAATGATGGCAGCGGAAGTAGCTCACCGTGGGCTCCAGATTCAACTGTCATTCCCATCCAAGCCGGTTCAGTAGCACAAGCGCCATCTCCAAGTCTTGTAATAGATGAAACCGTTCCAACAACATCGATACAGCTAAGACTAGCTGATGGGACACGCCTGGTGGCTAAGTTCAATCACCATCACACGATCAACGACATTCGCTCTTTCATTGACTCATCTCGACCTGGAGCTCCACTGAACTACCAGCTTCAGGCAATGGAATTCCCACCAAAGCCCTTGACTGATCTCACTCAGACCATTGAACAAGCCGGTCTCGCCAACTCTGTTGTTCTTCAGAAATTCTAGAACTTTCTACAAGGGTTTGTTCTTTTTTTGTCTATCTCTATATGCACTATCATGAGATCTTCATAACTGCTACTGTAACCAAAAAAAAAATGTTGGGCCTGTAAGTTTACTTCTTGGCTTTGTATACGCAACATAAACGGTGTCTCTCTCTTATGGGAAGAAAAAAGACTTGTGGTATAGTTTTCACTTAATTTATGGAAAATAAATATTTTCTTTTATGCGTTTTTGAGTTTTATACAAGCATCTCGGAACAATTATACATTATCATCTAATGTCATATGGATATCTTTTTTTGTGTGTCTTCGATAATTAATAATGCATTAACAAATGTGGAGTCAATGGTTTCAAGTCAACATGCATGNCTTTTCTCGAGGTGAATAATTCAATTTTTTAATGGTGTTAGAGGTGAATGAATGAGTTTCATTGTGAAACTGTTATTGATTTAGTTTGTGTTCTTGTAGAGCATTCGAAAGTCTGAGTGCCCAAAAGAGCTTGAGCCTGCTGATAGAAGAGCCCCGGTACATGTCAATCTGATGCGAAGGGAAGAGAAATGCCCTGTGAGTCCTCTGTATTAGTACTCTATCCATCTCGTATATTTTTTTCATGATCAGCTTTGTTTTCAAGACCAAAACTAGCACTTGCTCACACTAGTTTCAAGACCATAACTAGCACTTGCTTACACTCAGATTTACATGAATATCTTTGAGTTTGGTTCATTTTGTATTGGAAAATTTAGAAATACTAATTGTTGAAACGGGTAGTTTGGTCTTGCTAGATTTGATAAATACATATTTTGTGGTGCTAGATGAGATACTATTTAGTCTGCTTCCCTTTTTTTATTGACCGTGTTACCGGTCTCATTGAAGGAACGAGAGAAGCGTAGGGTTTCATTTCAAGGTGTCGGAAGAACTCTAGGTGGCAGCAATGATGGCAGCGGAAGTAGCTCACCGTGGGCTCCAGATTCAACTGTCATTCCCATCCAAGCCGGTTCAGTAGCACAAGCGCCATCTCCAAGTCTTGTAATAGATGAAACCGTTCCAACAACATCGATACAGCTAAGACTAGTTGATGGGACACGCCTGGTGGCTAAGTTCAATCACCATCACCCGATCACCGACATTCGCTCTTTCATTGACTCATCTCGACCTGGAGCTCCACTGAACTACCAGCTTCAGGCAATGGAATTCCCACCAAAGCCCTTGACTGATCTCACTCAGACCATTGAACAAGCCGGTCTCGCCAACTCTGTTGTTCTTCAGAAATTCTAGAACTTTCTACAAGGGTTTGTTCTTTTTTTGTCTATCTCTATATGCACTATCATGAGATCTTCATAACTGCTACTGTAACCAAAAAAAAAATGTTGGGCCTGTAAGTTTACTTCTTGGCTTTGTATACGCAACATAAACGGTGTCTCTCTCTTATGGGAAGAAAAAAGACTTGTGGTATAGTTTTCACTTAATTTATGGAAAATAAATATTTTCTTTTATGCGTTTTTGAGTTTTATACAAGCATCTCGGAACAATTATACATTATCATCTAATGTCATATGGATATCTTTTTTTGTGTGTCTTCGATAATTAATAATGCATTAACAAATGTGGAGTCAATGGTTTCAAGTCAACATGCATGATGGAAATTTCGACGATTTGCGTATTTGAGAATGCAGACATGAAGTGGAAGACCCGACAAGTCAGCTTTGTTCGGATTTTAGTCATTTTACCATTCGCTTGGACTTGTCATAATAATAAAACAAGACAAAGAAACACACAGCAACTGGCATACGGCAAAAAATTTCAGAAAATAAAAAATGCTGAAGCCATGTCTTCTCTCCTGCTTCCTCTCCATCTTCTTCTTCGTCATCTTCATACCAAAACTATCTTTCTCTTGCCCGCAAGACCAAAGACAATCCCTTCTCGAGTTCAAGAACTTGCTGACTCACAATGTCAAGAACCAATCCAAAACAGAAATCGACTTAATGGGACGTTTCAAGACATGGAGGCCAAACTCAAATTGCTGCAAATGGCAACTTGTGAGATGTAACGCTCGTTCGCCTTCCAGAGAAGTCACATACCTAAATCTGAGCTCTATTTCCAAATATGATGGCTCAGTCTCAGTGAGTTTTAGAATTCTAAAACCGATTCTGCGTATAATTTCTCTTGTCACGCTTGATATCTCGTATAATTTCATAGAAGGAGAGATTCCTGGGGATGCATTTGTGAACTTGACCAGGTTGATCTCTCTTGACATGAGTTATAATCTCTTTAACAGCACTATCCCTCCTAAATTGTTCTCTTTGAAGACTCTTCGGTATCTTAACTTAAGGTGGAGTGGTTTTGAAGGAGAGATTCCTGGAGATACGTTTGTGAACTTAACCAGCTTGATCTCTCTTGACATGAGTTCTAATCTCTTTAACGGCTCTATCCCTCCTAAATTGTTCTCTTTGAAGAATCTTCAGTATCTCAACTTAAGCTGGAGTGGTTTTGAAGGAGAGATTCCTGGAGATACGTTTGTGAACTTAACCAGCTTGATCTCTCTTGACATGAGTTCTAATCTCTTTAACGGCTCTATCCCTCCTAAATTGTTCTCTTTGAAGACTCTTCAGTATCTTAACTTAGGGTGGAGTGGTTTTGAAGGACAGATTCCTGGAGATACGTTTGTGAACTTAACCAGCTTGATCTCTCTTGACATGAGTTCTAATTTCTTTAACGGCTCTATCTCTCCTAAATTGTTCTCTTTGAAGAATCTTCAGTATCTTAACTTAAGCTTAAGTGGTTTAGAAGGAGAGATTCCTGGAGATGCGTTTGTGAACTTGACCAGCTTGATCTCTCTCGACATGAGTTACAATGGTTTCCAAGGCTCTATCCCTCCCAAATTGTTGTTCTATTTAAAGAATCTTCAGTATCTTAACTTAAGATGGAGTGGTTTTGAAGGAGAGATTCCTGGAGATACATTTGTGAACTTGCCAAGGTTGATCTCTCTTGACATGAGTTCTAATTTCTTTAACGGCTCTATCTCTCCTAAATTGTTCTCTTTGAAGAATCTTCAGTATCTTTCAATATCTTACCTTAAGCTCGATTGGTTTCGAAGGAGAGGTTCCTGGAGATGCGTTTGTGAACTTGCCACGGTTGATTTCTCTTGACATGAGTTTTAATTTCTTTAACAGCTCTATCCCTCCTAAATTGTTCTCTTTGAAGTCTCTTCAGTATCTTAACTTAAGCGAAAGTGGTTTTAGAGGAGAGATTCCTGGAGATGCGTTTGTGAACTTGACCAGCTTGATCTCTCTCGACATGAGTTACAATGGTTTCCAAGGCTCTATCCCTCCCAAATTGTTGTTCTATTTAAAGAATCTTCAGTATCTTAACTTAAGATGGAGTGGTTTTGAAGGAGAGATTCCTGGAGATACATTTGTGAACTTGCCAAGGTTGATCTCTCTTGACATGAGTTCTAATTTCTTTAACGGCTCTATCTCTCCTAAATTGTTCTCTTTGAAGAATCTTCAGTATCTTAACTTAAGCTTAAGTGGTTTAGAAGGAGAGATTCCTGGAGATGCGTTTGTGAACTTGACCAGCTTGATCTCTCTCGACATGAGTGATAACAAGTTTAACGGCTCTATCCCTCATGAATTGTTCTCCTTAAAAAATCTTCAGCATCTTGACTTAAGCAGGAATGTTATTGGCGGTACATTGAGTGGTGACATCAAAGAGCTCAAGAATCTGCAGGAACTGATCTTAGATGAGAATCTCATTGCAGGAGAGATTCCTCCAGAAATAGGTAAACTAGAAAATAAATTCTCAAAAACTCAACTTTATATTTATGTTGTGGCGAAGGTCTGTTAAAATGTTCCTACCTTTTGAAATATCTTACAAGGTAGTCTTGGCGAACTGCGGGAGCTGAGTTTGAGGCAGAACAAATTCAGTGGTTCCATACCATCGTCTGTATCACGGTTAACGAAGCTCAAAAGGTTTGATCTTCAGAACAATTCCTTGTCTTCTGAAATTCCAGATGGTGTTTGGAACTTAGTCAATCTATCAGCTCTGTCTTTGAGCATGAACAAGTTGTCCGGTGGAATTCCATCGTCGATTCAGAATCTGAAAAATCTTGAATCCCTTGAGCTTGAGAATAACAATGGCTCGTTAAGTGAGATTCGCACAGCTTGGTTGTTTGGTCTTCAGAAGCTGAAGATACTGCGGCTTGGAGGAAACAAACTCCAATGGAACAACAATGGTTTTGCCTTTCAACAGTCTAAGTTAACACATCTGTCACTTGGTTCTTGTTGCTTAGAAGGGAAAATTCCGGATTGGATCAAGAATCAAACAAGTCTTGAATACTTGGATTTGAGCATGAACAGACTCGAAGGAAGTTTCCCCGCATGGCTATCTAATCTGACAATCGGAGTCATAATTTTGTCAGACAACAGACTTTCAGGCTCACTGCCTCCAAATTTGTTTCAGTCTATGAACTTATCCTATGTTGCACTATCAAGGAACAACTTCTCTGGTCAGATCCCTGATGCTATTGACGTATCATCATCTATCATGGTACTCATGCTGTCTGAAAACAACTTCTCAGGATCAGTACCAGAGTCTATTACAAAGAGCTCCTTGCTGAATTTGTTGGATCTGTCAAAGAATAGATTATCAGGTGAATTCCCGAGGTTTGGTCCCGAGTCAGTACTTGTGTGGCTCGATATATCTTCCAACGAGTTCTCTGGGGATGTTCCAGCTTACTTTGGGGGATACATCAGTATGCTCTTAATGAGTGACAACAATTTCAGTGGCGAATTTCCTAAGAACTTCAGAAATTTCTCACGTCTGATCCGTCTTGATCTCCATGACAACAAAATCTCTCGAGAGTTTGCGAGTTTAACCTCCCGGTTACCTTCTTCATTAGAGGTTCTTAGCCTAAGAAACAATTCCCTCAAAGGTTCAATCCCAGAAGGCATATCAAATCTCATAAGGCTTCAGGTCTTGGATCTCTCTGAGAACAACCTTGATGGATATCTCCCTTCATCTCTTGGGAATCTTACATGCATGATAAAATCTCCTGTGAGCTCATCTAAGGTTATGCGTAACGTTCAGACCGGCTTTAACGACGCAGAAAGGTTAAGAGACAACAAAGCACAAAATATATTTAGTCTTGTAGTGAACTGGAAGAAATCAAAACAAGTTCTTTTCCAGAGAAACTTATACCTCTACACTCTCATAGATCTCTCCAAGAACAAGCTACACGGAGAAATCCCAGCTTCTTTAGGCAATCTCAAAAGCCTAAAGCTTTTGAACCTCTCCAATAACGAGTTCTCTGGATCAATCCCACAAAGTTTTGGAGATCTCGACAAGCTAGAGAGCTTAGACCTTTCACACAACAACCTCATTGGCGAAATCCCGAAAACGTTATCCAAGCTAAGCGAGCTGAATACTTTGGATTTGAGTAACAACAAGCTTACAGGTAGAATCCCTGAAGGTCCTCAGCTAGACAGATTGAATGATCCAAACATTTACGCCAACAACAGCGAAATCTGTGGAGTGCAAATCCAAGTACCATGCTCTACGCAGAAGAAGGAGCCACCAAATGAAGAAGAAGAAGGGGAAGATAAAGAAGAGGAAACAATGTTTTCATTAAAAGCTGCAGCCATAGGTTATTCTTGCGGATTTCTTATGGCACTTGTGTTAATGTATTCCAATGGGATGTGGAAGTAACATAAATTAGCACTCATCAAAAAAATATTTAAAATAAAATTTCTTGGAAGAGAAGTGGGCACACCTTTGTCTTGTGAGATAATACATGGAGGCTCGACCCAATCGTAAGCTTTAACATGAAGTGATCCATAGAGGATTTTGCTAAACACAGTCATCTCTGGATGGTCATGCAACGAAATCACTAACAAGAACCAGTTGCAACATCAAACTGAATTGTTCCTCCACTTCCCCTATGAACGCAAACAAGAAATAAACTGTGAGCCTATGAAGGAAGAAGAGACAGGGAAATTATCAAACATATGATATTAACTGTCCCTACTTCTATCGGTTATATGGATTTGGCTTGCAATAATCCTCCTCCTTCGTGATGACAATGTATGAACCAAAGTAACAAGCTCTGGCAAATTTTCCTTCTCAGGTTCAGTCTTTGGTCTCTCTTTCATCTGCAAGACACACAAACACACACAATGGTAAGTAAAGATGGTTGTTTCAACACTGTTTGCGACTGTAATCAAATCAATCCATTCAAACAATCAAATCCCGGAAATTAACAATGTGAAAGCCAAACGGTAGCAAGGAAAAGCATCACTTACTGATTTTTTATCACAAGAAAGAGTTCAGTACCAATCGAAGATTGTATCTCTTCTCTAAACAGAACATATAAAAAAAAAATCAACTTTCACCACCAATGAACCTCAAAATTCACTGATCCGTATAGTCCCATTATGTACAATAGATTAGATTGATGCATCTCTTTTCTCTAAACCATAAATCTCATCATGTATACATATAAAGTTTCAACCTTTTGCATTATTCCTCAGCGACTATGACGATTTCAAATTGTGAAGTTGCAAATGCCCAGATTAATAGTGGGATTCACAAGTAAAAGTGAGCTATTCATGATAAAAGTTTCCACATTTATTCAAATCCAGTGATCACAACCTAAAAACCCTTTAAACCAAATCTTTCTAAATCTCTACCGACATCACTAACTCAATCAAAGAAAGAGAGAAATACCCAACACCAAGCATAGCTTTTGGAGAGCAATGGAAGCAGGAGAAGGAGCTTTGCTAGTGAAAGTCTCCTTGCAGAGGTCGTAAAGCTCTTTCACTCTGGCAGAATTTTAGAGTAACAGAATCGAAAAAAAACAAGAGAAACCAAACAAAACCCTGAATTTCATGGCGAAAACCCCTCTTCTGCGAAGGGCAACCTTGGCAAGGAAGATATCGACTCGTATACTATCAGAGGCACCACCACAGTTTGTTAGAGGTTAGTCCAAATCAAGCTCATGTGAACTCTCTATCAAACTAATCACTCCTGTGAATGCTTCTTTTTGGGTTATTGAGCTGCGATTAGATTTCTATAAACGCTCATTTCAATTTGAAAGAAAGGGCTGTTTTTTAAATGTAAACTTAGCTTTCTATTGGATCCTTGAGGTTTGATTCAACGAAGTTGTGTTACGTCACTACTGCTGAATACCTACACTTTTGAAGTTGTGATCTTGGGTAGATTTCGTTTTTTTGTGGTTATGAAGGGAACATTTTTACTGTGTTGTATGTGCTTTAGGCTTGATTGGTGACTAACTAGTTGTATACAATAAAAGGGAATGATTTCTATACTGTATTTTGTGTGCAACACAGATCTGCTATTTTTATTTTTATCAATTTAGTTTAATTTTGGCAATGTGATTGTTGCGGTGTTTTTGCCAGTGGGCGATTGTGTGTTAATGCGTCCATTGGATGCTAGCTAGTAAGCGGTAAGCCTCCATGTGTGGTGCGTGTTGAGAAGATTGAAGCAGATGCTAGGAACAATGTGAAGGTGCATTGTCGATGGTATCACCGTCCTGAAGATTCACTCGGGGGAAGGAGACAGTTCCATGGAGCCAAAGAGCTCTTCTTGTCTGATCAATATGATGTTCAAAGTGCACACACCATTCAAGGGAAATGTATCGTTCACACCTTTACCCCTGATGTAGATTCGAGTATAAAGCTGCTACTGGTGCATTTACCCCTGATCGAGTTGCTGTGTAAGTAGATATATAGTAATTGAAGACGCCTTTTTCTCTCTTGTAATTTCCATGAGTTTTTTTTATTTATCTTCTTTTGGATTTTAATAAAGGTACTGCAAATGTGAAAGGACGTATAACCCAGATGATCTGATGGTCCAATGTGAAAGGGTGCAAGGACTGGTAAATCCTTATGATCATCATTCTATTTTCACCTCCTTTGTAGATATCCCATACTGAATGCTGATGATAATATTACTGGTCTTGAAAGTTGTGTTATCTAAACTAGCACTTGTTCACACTCAGATTTACATGATTATCTTTGGTTTTGTTAGTTTGAATTAGAGATTTTAGATTAATGATTATAGAGATGGGGATTTTGGTCTTGCTAGATTTGATGAATACATACTCTGTAGGGCCGGATACGATATTCTTTACGTGGAAGTGCTAATTTTTATAATCGAGTTACCCGTCTCTTTTCTCATTGTAGGAACGAGAGAAGCGTAAGGTTTCATTTCAGGGTGTTGGAAAAACTCTAGGTGGTAGCAACGACGGCAGTGAAAGTAGCTCGCTGATGGCTCCAGATTCTACCTCCATTCCTATCCAAACCATCCAATCCGGATCAGCAGCACAAGCACCATCTCAAAGTCTTGAAATAGATGAAACCGTTCCAACAACATCGATCCAGCTAAGACTAGCTGACGGGACACGCCTGGTGGCTAAGTTCAATCACCATCACACGATCAACGACATTCGCTCTTTTATTGACTCATCTCGACCTGGAGCTCCAGTGACCTACCAGTTTCAGGCAATGGAATTCCCACCAAAGCCCTTGACTGATCTCAGACAGACCATTAAGCAAGCCGGTCTCGCCAACTCTGTTCTTCTTCAGAAATTCGAGAACTTTCTACAAGGGTCGGTGTTCTTTTGGGTCTATATATGTAAGTTTACTTCTTGGCTTTGTATAGTTTACAACATAAATGGTGTCACTTGTGGTATAGTTTTCACTTAATTTGTGGAAAATAAATTTCGTCTTTTATACATCATTTTTAGGAACAGTATACATTTGTTAGTTTGGTAAGAGCATATCTTTGCTGTGTTTTTTAGACAACTGTGGAGTCAAGTCAACATGATGGACATGTCTTATCTCCTGCTTCCTCTTCATATTCTTCGTCTTCTTCATACCAAAACTATCTTTCTCTTGCCCACAAGACCAAAGACAATCCCTTCTCGAGTTCAAGAACTTGGTGACTCACAGTGTCAAGAACCAAGCTGTAGCAGAAATCGACTCTATGGGACGTTTCAAGACATGGAGGCCAAACTCAGATTGCTGCAAATGGCAACGCGTGAGATGCAATGCTCGTTCACCTTCCAGAGAAGTCATAGACCTAAATCTGAGCTCTCTTTTCAATTTTGGTGATTCAGTCTCAGTGAGTTTTAGCATTCTGAAACCGGTTCACGAAAAGATGCTCGTTCACCCGAAACATCGATTGTTTGCAGAACGTCAAGAAGGTGCACGAAAAGATGTTGAGCGTGCATTTGGAGTCCTGCAATCTAGATTCGCCATGATTAAAAATCCTTCTCTTTTATGGTCAAAGGGTAAAATTGCATATATTATGAGAGCATGTCTCATACTGCATAATATGATTGTCGAAGATGAACGAGATTCATACACACTCTATGACGAACAAGAATTCCAACAAGAAGATGGAACTGGAACTACTCCGGATCTTACCTTTTCAGTAACTATACCTTCAAATCTTGAGGGTTTAGGTGATGGTCATACAATAATTCGTGATAAACAAGCACATCGCAAATTAAAGGAGGATTTGATTGAGAATATTTGGAATAAATTTGGACATTAATCTATGTATTAATTAAATAAAACGTTTGTCTTGTTTAATTAATTAAGTAATATGTTTGTTTGTTTTAAAAAAAATATATTTAAAATGTTTTTTTTTCATAAAAATTTGGTATTGTATTTTGAATTTTAGTTAAAGTTTTTTGAGTTTGCAATTAAAGTGTTATTTTCTAAATTATTATAATTGTAATATGTTTAAGAATATTATATTATTAAATTTTAAGATCTTACACATGTTCTCCCAATAACTAACTTCTTAACAAAAGTTCTTAACTACTGATCTTACATTATTTTACAATATTTATACTCTAAGAACACCCTAAACTGATCTCCCTACAAACATGCCCTTAATAGTTCCATTATGTATAATAGATTAGGTTGATGCATCTCTTCTTTTCAAACCATAAATCTCATCATGTATACATATAAAGTTTCAACCTTTTGCATTATTCCTCAGCGACTCTGACGATTTCAAATTGTGAAGTTGCAATTGCCTAGATTAATAGTGGGATTCACAAGTGAAAGTGAGCTATTCATGATAAAAATTTCCACATTTATTCAAATCCAGTGATCACAACCTAAAAACCCTTTAAACCAAATCTTTCTAAATCTCTACCGACATCACTAACTCAATCAAAACCAGGCAGAAACTGCAAAAACCCTATCTGCAGTCGGAGAAAATCAAACAAAGACAAAATAAGAAAGAGAAAAATACCCAACACAAAGCATAGCTTTTGGACAGCCATGGAAGCAGGGGCATTAGCTTTGCCTAATGAAAGTCTCCTTGCAGAGGTCGTAAAGCTCTTGCACTCCCGGAGAATTTCTCCTGATTCCTTGACGCCATAAATAAATAAAAGTATAAAACTTGTTAACAAGTTGTTAAGTTTTATATATCATTCGTAAACTAAAATAGCTTTCAATTTTGTTTTTTTATCAACAACTTTAATTTTAAACAATCATTTTCTTAATTTTATAACTACTAATATTTTTGTGAGTGAAATAATTAAAATTTATTATGCAAATAAACAACATATATCAATTTATTTACATAATGATATTTTACTTATATTAGATTTAAAATGCATCTAACACAAGGCCATAGCTTAAGTATGTCAATTTAGGGTTCTTAACATTTTGATTCTTGTGTTGTAGTGGTATATGCTAGTTTCAAGGCCATATAACTAGCACTTGCTCACACTCAGATTTACATGAATATCTTTTAGTTTTGTTCATTTTGTATTAGAAAGTTTAGAAATACTAATTGTTGAAACGGGTAGTTTGGTGACTTGGTCTTGCTAGATTTGATAAATACATATTTTTTGTGGTGCTAGATGAGAAACTACTTAGTCTGCTTCCCTTTTTTTTATTGACCGAGTTACCGGTCTTGTTTCTCGTTGTAGGAACGAGAGAAGCATAAGGTCTCATTTCAGGATGTCGGAAGAACTCTAGGTGGCAGCAATGATGGCAGCGGAAGTAGCTCACCGATGGCTCCAGATTCAACTGGCATTCCCATCCAAACCGGTTCTGCATTCTTTATGCGTTTTTTTTGAGTTTTATACATTGTTAGTTTAGTAAGAGTATCTAATCAGATGTGATATCTATATCTTTGTTGTTGTGTTTTCTAGATAATTATAAATGCAGAAACAAATGTGGAGTCAAGTCAACATGACGGAAATTTCAACAATTTTTTTGAGAATGCAGACATTAGGTGGAAGACCCGACAAGTCAGCTTGGACTTGTCATAACTCATAATTACAAAGCAAGACAAAAAAGACACAGCAAGTGGCGAACGGCAAAAAGCTGTGAGAAAAAAAATGCTGAAGCCATGTCCTCTCTCCTGCTTGCTCTTCATCTTCTTCTTCGTCTTCTTCATACCCAAACTATCTTTCTCTTGCCCACAAGACCAAAGACAATCCCTTCTCGAGTTCAAGAACTTGCTGATGACTCACAATGTCAAGAACCATTCCATAGCAGAAATCGACTTAATGGAACGTTTCATGACATGGAGGCCAAACTCAGATTACTGCATATGGCAATTTGTGAGATGTTCGCCTTCCAGAGAAGTCACACACCTAAATCTGAGCTCTCTTGGCAAGACGGACTTCATTTATACGCAGAACACGGTCTCAGTGAGTTTTAGCTTTCTGAGACCGGTCCTGCGTATAAATTCTCTCGTTATGCTTGATATCTCGTCTAATTTCATACAAGGAGAGATTCCTGGGGATGCGTTTGTGAACTTGACCAGGTTGATCTCTCTTGACATGAGTTATAATAACTTTCTTAGCTCTATCCCTCCTAAATTGTTCTCTTTGAAAACTCTTCAGTATCTTAACATAAGCCTGAGTGGTTTTGAAGGAGAGATGCATGGAGATGCGTTTTTGAACTTGCCAAGGTTGATCTCTCTTGACATGAGTTATAATCTCTTTAACGGCTCTATCGCTCCTAAATTGTTCTCTTTGAAGACTCTTAAGTATCTTAACTTCGGCGTGAATGATTTTGGAGGAGAGATTCCTGGAGATGCGTTTGTGAACTTGACCAGCTTGATCTCTCTTGACATGAGTAGGAATAGCTTGAACGGCTCTATCCCTCATGAATTGTTCTCTTTGAAGACTCTTCAGCGTCTTGACTTAAGCAACAATGTTATTGGCGGTACATTGAGTGGTGACATCAAAGAGCTCAGGAATCTGCAGGAACTGATCTTAGATGAGAATCTCATCGGTGGAGACATTCCTCCAGAAATAGGTAAACTAGAAAATAAATTCTCAAAACTAAAAATTATATTCATGTTATGAAGATTGAAGCTGTGTTAAACTGTTTCTTACCTAAATCTTACAAGGTAGTCTTGCCGAACTTCGGGAGCTGAGTTTGAGGAAGAACAAGTTCAATGGTTCTATACCGTTGTCGGTATCATGTACTCCAATGGGCTGTGGAAGTAACAAAAATTAGTACTCATAAAAAATATATCTAAAATAAAATTTCCTTTTAACAAACTTTCTTTTTTTTTTTTCAACAAACTTTCTTCTATCATAATTCATAAGCTTGTAACGAAAGAAAAATGTTAATTATGATGATTACAGAAACAAAAGGTTGATAATAAATTAAAATTTAATTATTTGTTGCATCTCACTGAAATTTTGGAGTTTTTTTTTTTTTTTGCGAAAAACTACTTGTATTTGGTAAGTAAAAGGTTTACTTATATATAATATATAAATGCACAATTTCAGATTGCATTTTTTACATATTAATTTGACTTGATATACTGTATATTTTTTTTTATTAAATAATTTTTAGGCTATTAAAATTTCGGAATAAAAAGACAAACAAAACAAAAAACAATTGTGTTAGAAGTTTTGGCCTTAAATCGATTTTGAACAAAACTTGTAATAATTGGCTCATATTAAAAGATTGGGGAAAAAAAACAACAAAAAATAAAATGAAAAAGGAAAATACTTCATCTTCTCCGAGAGACATTCTAGGGTTCTAGATTTATCTCTTCGTTCCTCGGTGATTTCTTCTTCTTCCTTCCATCGATCTCAAGCTTCTTCTGATCTTATAGAAAGTTTCAATCTTTATACATTTCGAGAAACCAAACAAAAACCCAGCTTAAATCGAGCTCGCGAGTCGGTGGAAAAAAAAAAAAACCTAAGATTTCATGGCGAAAACTCGACCTGGTGTCGCTTCTTCATCGGCGAAGAGCAATCTTGGCAAGAAAGATATCGACTCGTATACTATCAGAGGCACCACCAAAGTTGTTAGAGGTCAGTCCAAATTAAGCTCTATGTGAACTCTCTATAACACTAATCACTCTTTTGAATGCTTCTTTTGGGTTATTGAGCTGAGATTAGATTTCTCATTTCAATTTGATAAAAGGGAAAAAAATATGTTCTTTTATATAAACTTATGTTCTATTGGTTGCTTTGAGGTTTGATTCAATGAAGTTGTGTTACGTCACAACTTTGGAATATGTACTTTGTTGTATGCAGAATGTGATCTATGAAGCGACGTTTTGTTTTGGAGTTATGAAGGGACATTTATTTACTGTGTTGTATTTGGAAAATGTGTGCTTTAGGCTTAATTGGTGGCTAACTATGTGTATGCATTGCTTGATACGATGATAGGGAACTATAATGCTTATGAGATTTCTATACTGTAGTTTGTTTATCATTTGAGTATACCGTGTGGAATACAGATCTGCTGTTTTTGTTTTTATCAATTTAGTTGAACTTAGAAATGTGATTGTTGAGGTGGTTTTTTGCAGTGGGTGATTGTGTGTTAATGCGTCCATCGGATGCTGGTAAGCCTCCTTATGTGGCGTGTGTTGAGAAGATTGAAGCAGATGCTAGGAACAATGTGAAGGTGCATTGTCGTTGGTATTACCGTCCTGAAGAATCACTTGGGGGAAGGAGGCAGTTCCATGGAGCCAAAGAGCTTTTCTTGTCTGATCACTATGATGTTCAAAGTGCACACACCATCGAAGGGATATGTATCGTTCACACCTTTAAAAACTACACTAGGCTTGAAAATGTTGGAGCGGAAGATTATTATTGTAGATTCGAGTATAAGGCTGCTACTGGCGCATTTACCCCTGATCGAGTTGCTGTGTAAGTAGATATATAGAGTAGTAATGTAACATGCCTTTTTCTCTCCTGTGATTTCCATGAGTTTTTATTTATCCATTTTGGGATTTACTTGGCTCTACAGGTACTGCAAATGTGAAATGCCGTATAACCCAGATGATCTGATGGTGCAGTGTGAAGGGTGCAAGGACTGGTAAATGCTAATTTTCATCATTCTATTTCACCTCCTTTTTCACCAAGTATAGTTACTCAACTTGTAAGATATAATTCTGATGATAATATACTCTTAGAAAACTGTTATTCCTAATCCGGAACAACTTGCCTTGTGTTTCGGATGTAAATGGTGTCTGGTACAGAAAAAGTCGGATCTCTGTATCATTCTTCTAGTTGAAAAGCCTATAGCTTTCTTGGGGAATTTGTTAGGAAATCATGTATGTTGCTTGTTTGCTTTTATTACAACGGAAAATACTGGGTGCTCACTGTTTGAGCTCCTTGTGATGTCAGACTAGTCAGAAGAGTTAGGAGTTACAACTATGTTATTGTAGGTATCACCCAGCGTGTGTAGGCATGACGATTGAAGAAGCAAAGAAGCTGGAGCACTTTGTATGTGTTGAATGCAGCTCTGATGAAGATGGAGTCAAAAGATCTCAGAACGGGTTTGCTTCATCACCAACCAATGATCTTAAGGTAGGTTTTGTCTTCTTCATTTTTTTCAACTTCAGTTGTTACTTTGATAGCATCATAGCAATAACCTTTGCCACCATCATTGACTCTATTTTTGAGATCTTAGTAAAGCCACAAAAAGCCAACATTTCATTTTTGATATCTTCTCTTATCCGGATCAAATCCGTTTGTTTTTACTGATTTGCCTGAAACAACTTGTTCTGGTGTTAACAACAACTTGGTGTGTTCAGGTGGAAGCCAAGCGCCGGAAAAGATGATCGCGGGTAAGAGCCCCTTATGAGTGGATATAAAAGTTAACTTGAAGCTCTTTGGGTGCAGATTTAAGATTAGGGTTTTGTCTTATCGTCGTTAGTAAATCCGGGAGAAGAACCAGAGAGAATGTGCAAAGAGCTGTATAGCCGAAAATTTCATGGGATAACTTGAAAATGTTTCAACGCACCTGAGATATTTTTTTTACTGTGGATTGGTTTTTTCTGAGAGAGAGACTCAAAACGTTGGACACACTCTGCCTCTGGCCAACTCAAATAAGTAAAGTAAATTATCAGAACCTCACCAACCAAGGTCGATTTATCATGCGAACACGGATTTGATAACCAGGTCGGTTTTCTGGTGATAAAACCATGTCTAAACCGATGTCAGTTGGAACACAAATTAAATAGGTGCATATCCAAAAAACATTTTAGTTCTAAACCGAAGTAGAATACAAGCTAACTTTATGTTTAGTACCTGATTAAGAAACATTTGTCGCCGATAATTTCACATTTCGATTAGAATATCCCCTATATAATAAAACAGAAGTTTGTGTAGACTATATAATATGTTATAAGATTAATTATTTGATAGGTTATAGGTTATATGGGTTGTAAGTTGTAACTATTACTTAAATCTCAATTTCAAATCTTCTTAATAAGGATATTCCAAAAAAAAAAAAAAAAAAAAAAANTCCACAGAATATTTAACTAACCATATATAGGCAACAAAATCATAAAAAATAATAACTTTTCTATTTTCAATTATACTAGCAACAAAATCTCGAAATAATCAAATCCTCATATTTAGCATATGATTTTATTGCATAATGTTTATTCACAATAACTTTTAAAATCAATCACATAAATTATATTTTATATAAAAATTACAATATAAATAAAAGAAATTGTATATTTTATATTTTATATTCTATTCGAATATTCATATCTTTTGAAATCTATATATATATATATATATCTGTTTGAACTGTTTTCATTTTTTTGCCATGACACAAAAAAATATAATTTCAATCTCAACGTTTTTTACAGCTCTCCAAATTATACTTTAGCATTCATCCTTTTAAAAGTAAATAAATTCCTCCAATTATTGATTTAACAAAATATTTTTGGAATGATGAATCTAATTTACAAAAGAGTTTTTTTCCAAAAGTTAGATGAATTATATAGTGAGCTTTTGGATTTGACTTTTGAATATGGTAATAAATATGTCTTCTGTTTAAAAGCAGTTTATATGAGTTTGTAGGTATAATCAAGTGCAAACACAACAGTTGCAATTTCTCGGAGTATTTTTCGTAAAAATATTAACAATTTTTTTTTATTAATTCAAACGATTGCATCTGTTCATTGTTGTGTCTTTCACTATATTTTATTTATATTTTTTCATCACAACTTTTCATTCTAATAGGTGTCTCTATTTAAATAGTCATGTTTTTGAACTCTCTTTATATTTTTCTCTTCATCACTAACTAACAAGTTTGTTGAAACACATTTGCACATTTTATGTTAAATCTAAATAATGAATATTTATATCTAATATTCAACGTTATTCAATAATCTAATTAAAATTTTAGAAATGATTATATCAATAGAGAAATTTAATACGACTTAATATAGAATTTACAATTGTGTCTATTTATCGTAACTTTTTGTTAAAAATATTTTTAAAAAATAATAACAATCTGAATAAATGTGAACAATAATTGCGACTTTTCATTAGGCCTGGGCAATATATCCGACCCGAAATACCTGTATTGGAACCGAACCGAAATACTCCGGTTCGGTTCGGGTATGGATCTTCCACATTATACTAATTGGATCTTGATTGTAAATACTTCTGGGTATCGGTTCGGATTGGATAATACCCGATACCCAATTAGTACCCATATATATCTATATCTAAACCTATGTACATATCTACTATCCCCCCCATTAAAATCGAAATTGAGATTGCGAAGAATCGTGTGTTGATCAGTTCCTCTCCACTTCCTATGAAAAGTTTTCATAGTAGTTTTTGTAAATGATAACTTTCTCAGTTACGATCACTTTGTCATAATGATTTTTTTAATCGTAGCTCTTTACCTTAATTTTTCATAAAATATCTTATATTTATAATATTTTAAACAATATGTTTAGCAAAGTTGCGTCTATTCTACATAATAGTTTTTGTTATAAGTTTTCATTTTGATAGTTGTATATTTAATAACAGTTTATGTTTAATGTTTATGTATTCAAACTATTCTATTACATTCAATTATTTTATAATGTATTATTTTAAATTTTAAATTTAATTATTTTTTCTAAAATACTTACCCGCGACATCATGGGGGTATGAGTCCTAGTAATAATAATAGAACAAAATATATTTGTAGTTCTAACGTAAAAAAAAAAATATTTTTTTGGCTTGTAAAGTAAATACAATATAATGCAAGATAAAAACTATTGAACTTCTAGTTTGTCCAACAAAAAAAGATATTGAACTGTTGAGATAATTTTATCTTTTGGATTTGTGTGATTGGAAGCGTTTTGATGCGCCATTTTATCAAATCTATTTCATTAATAATTAATGCATATTTAAACGTATGATTTAAATTTTAGTTTGGTTTAATTAAACTTGGTCAAGTCTCAAGCGGTAGGTAAAGTTACAACCGACGCCGTTAGTATATGCACTACCTTAAAAGGCTTAAACGCTAACCGTTGAAAAGGAGAAGACAAAAGTCTCGATTTTTTCTTTTCCGATACTTTAACGGCCAGATTTTAAAGGTTCCTCCTGTCCCATGTCCGATTACGAATCGCTTGATTTTTCTTTTTTTTTTTTTTTTTAAT
>NW_010921716.1:104022-105876 GCF_000633955.1 Camelina sativa
TAAAAAAAAAAAGATGGTTTTGCTTCTTGAGCTTTTGAAAGAAGATAAGAATAGAATAAGGCCAATTTGACTCTATTATAATGGTTGTTGATTTGTTCTCAGAAGGAGATTCAATCTAAAACACAAGAGAATCATTCTAATGAAGGAATTGGGAACTCTAGTAAGTTTGGTACCACGGGGAGGTAATTTTTCAATTGTATATTTGGTTAGCACCTCTCTGATCTTTGAAAGAAGTGAGTTTTGTAATCTTTGAATCGATTTGGTGGTTGTTGGTTATTTTTTGTTTAGGGTATACGATGTAGTTCGAGAAACAATGCACTCTGCTATCTCAGCTAGCAAAACCGGTGTATTAGACATTACTCTTAGTGATTTTCAAGAGGTAAACACTGTCTCATTCTTGATTCCCTTCTTTCATGTTGTTTAATTACTTATGGTTTAAAATGCTTATAGGGTTACTTTAGCCTGTCTCTTGAAGACCGTGGGAAGTTACTGCTTGTTTTAGCCAAAGAATATGATGTTAACCGGGAGCAAGTCCGAGAACTCGTTAAGCAATATCTCGGACTTGAAAATCCAGCTGGTGAGTCTTTGTGTTTCTGATTGCTTTCTTTTACGGTATTATTCGATAATGCTACATTGATGAGAAAGTATTTTTCTTTAGGTGATGATGATAATAAGGAGGCTTTATCTTCTGTTTTCTATCGCATTGAACGGAATCTGAGGCAATCTCTTCGGCCAACATATGAAGTTCTCTTTGAGAGGTTGAATACACATCCAGGAGGGTTGAGATTTTTGTCTATACTCCGTGCTGATCTTCTATCGATACTCATGTAATGTATCCCTCCTCATCTTCTTGTTTTGTGACTGGAAACTCAAATAGTGGAAGATAGTTTTTGAATCAGATGGTGAAATATTTCCGGTTAGAATCTGACCTTGATGGTTTGTTTCCAATGTGTAGAAAAGAAAACATGCCATCTCTGCGAACGTTAGATTCCTTTTTAAAGGAGAAACTTGGTATGTGGCTTAGTCCTGCCACTTTAGAGCTCCATCAAATTACTTGGGATGATCCTGCTTCCTTGCTTGAGAAAATTGTCGCATACGAGGTATGCATTAGTTGTTTCCGTTTACTGTGTCAGATAGTTAAAAATTTTATCTGATGACGCATTATTTATAAGGCGGTGCATCCTATTAGCAACCTCTTGGATCTTAAAAGAAGATTGGGAATAGGCCGTCGATGCTTTGGATATTTCCATCCATCTATTCCTGGTTAGTTACTTAGTTTTTCTAGACAAGTTCTTTGATTGTAAGTTAACCACATTCGTTAATCATCTTGCGCCGTGCCATTATTTTCAGGTGAGCCACTTATTTTTATCGAAGTTGCTCTTATGGAAACTGTTGCTCAAACAATTCAGGTCAAACTAATCTCCACCCTATACTGCATAGTTTAGATTTTTGGCTATGTGTCTAAAAAATTACTTATGCTGTAGCAGGAAGTTTTGTGGGACAATCCTCCCATACCAGAAAACCAAGCAACAAGTGCTTTATTTTACTCAATTTCTTCAACTCAGGTTTGTTCATCCTCCTTCTGCATATATGTAGATCTTGCAGTTTTCATTGCCTCATGTCGTATTTTCCGATTCAGTTCATGGTGTTGTTTAAAGCTAAGGCTTTTTGACTCATTTCTAATGTGTATATGCAGCCTGGCTTAGCTGGGATAAACCTTGGAAAATTTCTGATCAAACGAGTGATTACATTGGTGAAAAAAGACATGCCACATGTTTCTGTGAGTACTACTTCGGCTATTTTATTACTGTATTGAGGCCTTATTTACTTGCTCAACAAAATGTGTTTTTTTTT
>NW_010921716.1:107180-155204 GCF_000633955.1 Camelina sativa
GAGCGTGATACACAGAGCAATTCGCCTTCATCTACTTTTAGCGAGAAAGTATTACTACCAGAAGAGGAACAAGCCCTGATGAGTCTATCAGAGTAAGAATTCATTAATAAAATTCTTCATGTATGTTCTTATCAATTATATACAAAATCATGTCCAAGGCATCAACTTAATAACCTTTTGTTTGCAGTGATTCTTCTTCAGGTAGCAACGGCATGGAAGTTCTATTGAATTTGCTATCAGTAAAGAACTGTGATTGGCCTACTTCACCTCGTATATTGCCAGTTTTAGAACCTATTCTTATGCGGTTATGTGCAAGGTATGTTCAGTTTTGGATGAGATGCAATGGTTAAATATGAATAATCTAGGCATAAACTTCAATGTTTTGTCTTGATTACGATAGGTACCTCTTGCAAGAGAAGAAGAGAGGAAAAGCTTTAGACTCTGTTGCTAATTTCCACTTGCAAAATGGAGCGGTAAGTGCAGTGTGATAGGTCTTATAGTTAACAGAGTGATTAAGATTGATAAGTTTATTGTTTTTTGATATGTTACATAGATGGTTGAAAGAATAAATTGGATGGCGGATCGATCAGAGAAAGGTATTCATCAAAGTGGAGGCATTATGGTTAACTATGTCTATAGGTAAAGTAAACTCTGTATTCTAAGTGATTCTGCTTCAAGGCTTTCGGTTTTACTGGTTCTAAATCTGTTGTATTTTTGATTAATGACACAGGTTAGAGAATATTGAAGACTATGCTCAATCGTATTTTGGGTCGGGCAAAATCCATGCCTCTCCCGGTATCCATTCCCGTCTCTAGGTAACTCCGCAAAGAAAACTGATCAATGTGATTCTCGATTTGGTCATTCTCAAAAGACAAAGGGTCTAGGATTAGGCCTGAGATTAACATTAAGCACAAATGCACAATGGTGTATGTATGTACAAACGGTATAAGTGTGTATACTCTCCAGACTATATATGTGTGAATGTGTTTCGAAGAGACATGAGGTTTCACGTATCGGAATCTGTTTCGACATGGCTAGTCTCCAAGACATATTCACGCATGAGTCTTGTGTTGGATCCATCTACGTTCTACATTTTCACAAACACAAGATGCTTCCGTTACATACTCTTTACACTCAAATATGTATAGAGATAAGGAAAGAGGGGGAGAGAGAGAAGAGAGAACCTTGAAGGCGAGGCGCTTCAGATTATCCCACTCGAAATCGTTTTTACAATAGGCAGACCGTACCTACGTGGTAACAACAGGTCAAACCGTAAATACAAAAGCAGAGATGGAAAACAGATGTAGATGTCTTTTTTTTGACATCGCTGTAGAAGTCTTTTAATGTCTTGAAAGAGAAAAGAAAAGCGTAGCTTACCTCTAAAATTCGAAGGGCTTGTTGCATTGGTCATGAATGATACCAAAAACAAAGTTTTTAGTTTCGTTATTTCATATTAAATATAAAGAGATATATGCAGCATATGTAAAGTGACTTTTTCTATAGAAGGATTGGTACCTAAGTTCATGTGACGTGAAGAGCGACGCATCAGAGTGGCACAAAATTTATCACCGTCACTTACAGAGTTTGTCTCTAAGAATTCTCTTAACTCCAAATACGCCTCAGGGTTATAACTCTGTCATTGATTAACAGAAATTGAGAATTACTATAATCGAAACACCTAAATTAAAGAAAAAAAATCATTATACTGACCTCAAGCTGAGCAGATACTATCCTCACTGCAACGTAAGTAAAGAAGTCATGAAGATGCTTCGCAGCCTTAGCCTCCGGAGAAGCTTCTCCAAAGCCTAATTCAATTATTCCAAAAAAAAAAACATATTTAGAAAATAGACACTAATCTATATAGAGAAACTGTGTATGGATCAAAAACCACACTGTGTGATTGAAATGTCATCAAATATTATTTACATACCAGGAACGTACATCTTGTTAGAACAAATTCTAGTTTGTTTGCATTTTCGCGAATTTCGCATTAACGGATAAGAAAGGGAAGGTCTATTTCGAAATTTTGGATTAAGGTAAGAGAGGTAAGATTGATGGAGAAGGAGTGAAGAAGATGATGACTCCATTGAAATATTTGATGAAGAAAAATTGCAGGAGAGGCATTATTGTTTTACTAATTTGGTCGTATATAAGAGAGAATGTATTAGATTCACACATTAAAATATCTAGGTAGGATATGGATAAATAAATATCTTCTAGTTGAAAGTATAGAGACAAAACATCTTTTGTTATTGTAACGTCAAATATATCAATTAGATTTTTTTTTTATCAATTTTAAGATTTTAAAAAATGAAATAAAAATATGTATATTCAAATAATAAAATGATTTTATTGTTGTTGATACCAATTAATCAGTAAGCTTTTTGGGATGATTGAAAAGAGCATGTGTCAAAAGAAGTTATTATACCCACTGAAATCATAAAAGAAGAAAATGGTATAACATTTTTGTTTGACCAATAATAATAAAAAGTTCTTAACAAATGTGTGAAATCAATCCACCACAATTCTCTTGATGATAGACTATGTATAACTTTGCACCAAAAAAAAAAAACTATGTATAACTAAATAACTTATAACTACACGTCATGACAAACTAACTTTAGGGTGGAAATGGTTGCACTATGGATGAATGAGTTGAAAAAATATGAGTTGAATAAAATTGGTTGAATAGTATTCAACTCATTCATCCACTAAATAAGAGATGAAAGAGTTGAACAAATTTCCTTTATAATTTGTTCATTTCTCCAGTTTTTTTGGTTGAATGAGTTGAATATGTTTTCTAACTTATTTATCTCAAATGATAAAAATTTGGCTGAATGATCATTCGATCTATTCAACCTATTAATTTAAGTCATCCATTTGCACGGTTAAGTTAGACTTTAATCCTAACGATACTATAGCACCTCTAGAAACTACCATCTGTCTACTGCCCGTCATGCATCAATGACCCTACGAACATTAGCTAGCACAACAACAACGATCCGCTCAAACATCAACTACATTACCAAACAAACGCCAACACGACGCCCTAACATATAGTGTGCCCTTTCACTATATAGCGAGCTCACCACTAGTACTAGATATGCTCTTTAAAGTACGTAATTTGAAGCAAACACTACACATACCACGACAACGAGAGGTAGATTAATTAAGTTTGGTACATATAATCTAGTAATCAAATATTTCAAGAAATAAACTTTATCCTTTTGCTGTACTTTATGGTTCCATTATTCTAAATTCAGCAAATCAAGTGGATGATGATGGAACACCTCACCTTACCCACTTTTACAAACGTTGGCCCAAGGATCATCATATCAAATCACATAAATTAAATATGAATGGTTACAGCGGTTAGGGTGGACAAATTCGTCTGCGTACCATACCGCTTTTTATTTACCATTCATCAAATGTAGTTTTCAGCGGTGCGGTCCAAAAGATAAACGTAGATAACCGCTGCGGACCAAGTGCAGATTATTTTTATGTACAAATAAACTTGCTCCGCAGCGGTTTGTTGTTCGCCCTATTTTTGGGGAAGACTAAACTGCTGGCGAATTTGGCCGTTCTGACCGTAGTCACCATTCAGACCCTAAATTTCATAAATTTTTTAGTAATTACAAATGTGTCAATACTTTTAGGGGGTGTTATTGAATGAAGGATTTTAAAAGATTTCAATTACTAGTGGATTTTAGAATTCAAAAGTTTTCTAATTCATTTAACGTGAATTTGTTGTCATTATTAGTGGATTTGAATGACATAACTAATGGATTTGAAAGTATTACTAGTGGATTTTATTTATTTGAAATTAAATAAAAATAAAATAAATTACCCATAATTATATCAAATGAAACAAAAACATGTCGTGCCAATATTTTCTGGTCATTGTCGATCTGAGTTGGAGATCTGATTGGGGTTTCTTCTTGATTTATGGTAGTGGATCTCCGTTGGAGATTCTTGTTGTTTGATTCCGTTGTTAAGAGTTTTGAATTTGTTAGGCAGAATCAGATCTGAGGATCTGCAAACTTTGTAAAGCCTCAAAATGAAAGATCACAGTGGTCTTTTGGCCAGAGCTATATTTTATTTCTTAATTCTTAGATTAATCTCCTGAATCAATTTTGAAAAAAAAAGAAGAGAAAGATAGAAAAATTGAAATACTTGAGAAATATGTCGGATTGTGTTTGTTCATCTTTTTGGAGTGAAATATATTAAAATCTAAAATGACACCAAATCCAATGAACATTGAATAACAGTGTTTTTAAAGAATTTTAAAATCCATCAAATAAATACATAATCCAATAACAACTTTTGTTTTTTTGACAACAACTTACAATATTGACTCAAACAAGCCAATGCGAAGGAAAATTGTTAACAAAGGTAACTAAATGCGGAACTGAACGAACACGTCGAGCAAAATTATCCGCTTTACCATTCTGAGTGCGAGAGACATAGACTAAAGAAAATGAAGTAAACTCCTCTCTATCCGCTTGTATGTCCTCCAAATAAGGTATGAAAGTTGGCCACTCGGAAGGCGAAGACACCATCTTCACCAGGTCAGAGCAATCAGTGAGAAAAACGACAGATTGATTGTCTGCTCCAATCATACATCGCATTTCCCAGATAAGGGCCTCGATCTCCGCATGAATAAGGGAGAGACTTTGACGAAGATTAGATGCTCCCATAGTGGTTTCATCCCCCCTGGGCGAAACACAGAACCATCCTCTACCGGCAAACTGGTCCGTCGCTTTCCATGAACCATCCACAAAGCATAGAAAGCTCNAAGAAGAGAAAGATAGAAAAATTGAAATACTTGAGAAATATGTCGGATTGTGTTTGTTCATCTTTTTGGAGTGAAATATATTAAAATCTAAAATGACACCAAATCCAATGAACATTGAATAACAGTGTTTTTAAAGAATTTTAAAATCCATCAAATAAATACATAATCCAATAACAACTTTTGTTTTTTTGACAACAACTTACAATATTGACTCAAACAAGCCAATGCGAAGGAAAATTGTTAACAAAGGTAACTAAATGCGGAACTGAACGAACACGTCGAGCAAAATTATCCGCTTTACCATTCTGAGTGCGAGAGACATAGACTAAAGAAAATGAAGTAAACTCCTCTCTATCCGCTTGTATGTCCTCCAAATAAGGTATGAAAGTTGGCCACTCGGAAGGCGAAGACACCATCTTCACCAGGTCAGAGCAATCAGTGAGAAAAACGACAGATTGATTGTCTGCTCCAATCATACATCGCATTTCCCAGATAAGGGCCTCGATCTCCGCATGAATAAGGGAGAGACTTTGACGAAGATTAGATGCTCCCATAGTGGTTTCATCCCCCCTGGGCGAAACACAGAACCATCCTCTACCGGCAAACTGGTCCGTCGCTTTCCATGAACCATCCACAAAGCATAGAAAGCTCGAGGTTGGCCGAGAAAACCTTGGAACTCTGATGCCTCCATCAGAATATATACCCAAAAAAGGGTGATCCACCTCTTGTCCTACAACCTCTGTCTGAGCTAGAGATCAAGTGTTAGCCTCATCCTCCGCTAACCGCAGTATTGCTACTGGGTTGGAATCCAAGTTGCTAAAAATTTTATCATTACGTGCTTTCCAAATATACCACAGAATCCATAGGAATCTATCCTGCAAAGGAACGTCCTTGAAACGCCAAAAAAGAAAATCCATATTTGTGAAAATCGATTCCGACGGGAAAGCACCCTGTACCGTTGGAAACTGTGATAGAGCCCAGACCTGTCTGGCTGGCGGGCACTCAAAAAGAGTATGATTTATCGTCTCTTCCTCATATCCACAAAGACCACATCCTGAATCACAATTTATTCCACGTTTTCGTAAGTTAGTTGTAACTGCCACACAACCCGAAATCACTTGCCACATAAAATGACGAAGTTTTGGCGGGCACCGGATTTTCCACACAAAAGCCTGAAGAGGTACATAGTTCGGCCCGACCATCGACGGAGCAGCCGAAACCGCGGTGTAAGACCGAAGGAGATGGTAACCCGACTTAACCGTATAGTTCCCTGACTTTGTAAAATGCCAACCTAACGAATCCGGTTTATCGGGTAACCGCAACAGTAAGGCAGAAATTAAAGCAACATCTTCCGGTATAAAAGTAGCCGAAAGGAGAGTCATGTCCCAAGAATTAGAATTCCTGTCAATAAGGTTTTGAACGGAAAGCAGAGGGTCAGACAACAACCCTGTGCCTATAGCTGGTCTCGGGGATCTGGCAGGGATCCACGGATCATTCCATACAGAATGGAGGCCCAAGATCCTATCCGTTTAATAAGTCCTTTGTTAACCAGAGAGCGAGCAGAAATAATACTTCTCCATCCATAGGATGGTGAGTAAGATTTAATTGGATCCAAAAGATCCGAATGCCTATAATACCGACCTTTAAAAACCCGTGCAAAAAGCGAGTCCGGAATGGAGATCAAACGCCACAGCTGCTTGGCTAGCAGAGCGGTGTTAAAATCATCCAAACCGCGAAAACCCAATCCTCCCTCATTCTTATCCTGACATAGCTTATCCCAAGCCACCCAATGTAAACCCCGCGATTGGCCAGATGAGCTCCACCAATAGTTGGAAATCGCACTAGTTAACTTCCTCGTAATCGTCCTGGGTAACCGAAAGCACAACATCACAAAGGTAGGAACTGCCGTGGCCACCGACTTAATCATTACCTACTTGCCTCCTTTTGAGAGGAGTCGAGCCGGCCAACTACTGGCCCGTGACTGTAAGCGATCCTGAACATAGGAAAAGATTTGCGTCTTAGCTCCCCCTAGGCTTTCCGGGATGCCCAAATAAGACCCCATACCCCCTAGATTTGTAATCCCTAAAACCTCTTTTAGCTCCTCGCGGAGACTTTGATCCACAGTATGACCAAATTGGACTGAGGACTTCTGAAAGTTGATTTGCTGGCCTGAAGCCCGCTCGTACTTTCTGAGAATCCGGAGCACAACCTCGCACTGCTCCTTTGTTGCTCTGCAAAAGAACAAACTGTCATCCGCAAATAAAAGATGAGAAATAGCAGGACTAGCGGTAGAAACCTTGATACTAGTAATAAGCTTCATCTGCTCCGCTTTGCGGAATTGTGCAATTAAAGCCTCCGTACAAAGGATAAAAAGGTAGGGCGAAAGAGGATCCCCCTGCCGTAATCCCTGAAAAGGGGTAATAGATCCATGGGCTTGACCATTAATCAAAACCTTATATTGAACCATCGTAATACAACTCATAATCCAAGACACCCATTTATCACAGAAACCAAGCTTCCGGAGAAGAAGATCAACAAAAGACCATTCAACCCGATCATAAGCCTTACTCATATCCGTTTTGATGGCCATAAACTTGCCCTTACAAGAAGGATTAGTTCGGAGACCGTGGAACATTTCCTGAGCTATCAAGATGTCGTCCGAAATTAAATGACCCGCCACAAATGCCGACTGCGTTTCTGATATCGAGGACGGCAAGATAGTACGTAACCGCTGACACAGAACCTTGGAAATGATTTTGTACCCTACATTACACAGACTGATCGGCCGTAATTCAGTCATCCTGGTCGGCTTGTCCACTTTCGGAATGACACAAATTTTTGTCACATTCAACCGTTCATCAAAACTCCCGTCCTGCAAAAAGGAGTTCACCAAAACTAGCAGATCCACTTTAACTGTATTCCATGCTTTTTGATAAAAAAGTGCTATCATCCCATCCGGCCCAGGGGCCTTATCTGGATGCATCATAAATAGTGCTTGTTTGAGCTCCTGCTCGGATACTTTCCGAGTTAAAAAATCATTACACTCCTGCGATATGGATGGATGAACCTCCGCTAGAATCTCCTCAAAATCAGAGGGAGCCAAAGATGTAAATAAATCCTTAAAATAGGAGACCGCAATATGCTGGATATCACTTTCCTCCGTCAACCAATTATCACTCTGGTCATGAAGATCGACAATGCGATTCCGAACCCGTCTCTGTTTTGTTTGAGCATGGAAATAGCCGGTGTTATGATCACCAAACCTCATCCACCGGCTTCTACTTTTTTGATACCAATATGCCTCCTCGTCCCTCGATGCCTCCCGCAACCGCCAAGTAAGCTCCGCAAGTTCCTCCACCGAAGCACCATCATTCTCCTACGTCGCCGCCAATTTGGATTTCAATTCCTCAATTGTTTCTCTCCCATAAAGAAGTTGCGCTTTCCGCCAGCGAGAAATAGCCCGATGACATGTAGTGATTTTATCCACAATCCTGGTAGAGGAGTCAGGACCCATTGAAGAAGCCCAACCCTCCGCCACCGCATCGAAGAAACCTTCTTTATCAAGCCACCGACGATCGAAACGGAAACCACTGTTACCACCCCGAACCTTATCCTCAAGAACAGCGACCAAAGGCTTGTGGTCCGAGGCAACCATTGGTAAGTACTCCGTGAAGGAATTCTTAAACAGATCATGCCACCCCTCATTCGCTAAAGCCCGATCTAACCGACAGCGTATCGGTTTTTTATCCCGCCAACCTTTCCAAGAAAGACTATCCCCCAAAGATGGGAATTCAAACAAACCACAGTGTCGAATCATAGTATTAAAAGGCACAAAGGAAGAAGCAGGGCACAATTTACCACCCCGCTTTTCATGATTACCTTTTAGTTCATTTAAATCCCCAATTAAAAACCAAGGAGCATCCCTAGTCAGACCAATTCGTGTCAAGCGTTCCCAAACCAAATCTCGATTCTTGGGAACCGGATCACCATAAACAAAAGTGAAATAAATTAATTTTCCTTTGTACATAATCTCCACATCAATAAGTCTATTAGAGGCAAATAAAAATGAAACATTATTATTATTATTATGATAGAAAAGGGCAAGACCGCCACTACTATCAATATGTTCAACAGGTTTTAAATGAGAATAACCAAAATGACCAACAAAAGACTCTAAATGAGAAAAAGATTGCTTTGTTTCAGAACAAGAACTCTGGTCGCTGCTTCTTCCATAAGTCCCTGAGATACCCAATTGTGGCTTTATTACCAAGCCCTTGACAATTCCAACTTAGAACCTTCATTTGGAAACTCTCGGGATTGGTGGTTTAGTCCCACCATCGACCCCCTTCTCCACCTCCTGTGGCTTTGGGAGAACAGACTACCCAGTACTAGCATTACCCTTTGGAGCTAGTCGTTTACGTGGAGTACGGATATAAACATTCAGCTTCCTGGATCCCATGCCTTGGATACCCAAAGCACCCTTCCCTTTACGCGCCTTTTCCACCAAAGAAAAGCCCGCGTCATCCACGAGTGAAAGACCCGATACCTGCTTACTCATATCTGCTTCCGCAATGGACAAATCCTCACCAGAAAGCGAGCTGTCATCCTGATCAGTTTCCCCCATAGCAACCTCAGAACCATCCGCCTTCACAGTATCTAATACTGCTTCAGCGACAGGGGAACTCAAACCTCCAGCAATAACCTCTGCAGAATTGTCCTTCTTATCCTCCAAATCCACCAACACAAGCCCCTCCACTGTCGGTAAGGAGCTCTCACCACCGCCGGCAACAGAGCCGTCCCCAACAGAAGCATCCACCTCCATCGACACGATAGTGATTGTAGGTTCCACCAAAGCCACATTAGAGCCCGGAACCACCGGCACTGTAGTGTCAACCACTGATACACCCGGATCAGCAACCCCAGCCTCTTGAAACAGTGCCCTACGTGCCACCGGGGTCGCCGCAGGCACCCTCTCAACAACCTGTCCCACCGGTGGAACGACCACTGCATCAGACGTCTCCGGCACAGAAGACTCCCAACAGAGCCCAAAATCCGTATGCTGCACTTGAGGTTGAATCCATCGCTGCTTTGTCACCGGCTCCCCAACTGCCACGTCATTCCTGACTTGTGAACCCCGACTAACCTTCCCCTCGAGAGATCGCTTACCATCTCCATGACACCGCTCGCCCCTGGACCCATGTCTATTCCCCCCCACGAGAATCCCCCTCCTGCCCAGAACCACGCTGCCTATCAGCCTTAACAGCAGCTTTGTAGCTCTGAAATCATCGATCATCCCCATCCTTTGGGAGAACACTCGGAGCAGCATCATTATCCTCCAAAGGTGGACAATGCTTCTCATCATGGCACATGCTAGAACACTTCCTGCAAACCCCAAAGAGACGCTCATAGCTAAGCGAAACTGTGGTTTCCTCGCCATTGAAGAACTCAACCGCCGTCTCAAAACACAAAGGTTTGAGACCATTCACCGTCACTTTAACTCTGCCACCATCAATGTGTACCTCCACTACAGAACCCAAAGCTTCACCGATGGTTCTAAAAGTTGGAGCAGCCCAGAACTAGAACGACACTCTCATAACACGAACCCAGAAAGTGACCGCAGAAGGGTAAGATGGATCCACCGTCGGGCTCCAACAGACCATCGAGACCATCCAACTATCAAAGTGGAACGGAGCCATCTTCATAACCTCAGAAATATCCTCCTCTTCGTCGAAATCAAATTGAAACTTCCCCATCCCAAGGTCTGCACCCACCACCTTGCCTTCAAGATGCCAGAACCGTGGAAACATCACAAGAAGGGACTTCATATCCTGAGCACACGGGTTCAAACACCGACCCACAACCGTTTTGGAATAGCCCTCGATAAGTGCAGTATTATTGAAGAAGGGGATCTTCACCTTGTGTTTCACCACCGACGGAACAACCCCCTTTGAACTCAAACCGTGACCAAGAACTACACTCTGCGACATTGCAACCCTCCCCGTGAAACAAAACACACGAATACGTAACAGAGAAAAACACACACCGAGGGAGAAAACCGAAAAGGAAATGTGATGATTCTGCTCTCTGAGACATGAGAGGATTTTATACTCAACCCGAGAGAGAGAGTATCGAATCGCACCCCTATCACAACCATTAAGGCACAAATTCAGAGGATCTCGCCAATATCGGAATCTCCCCGCAGTCGTCAAAAACCAGAGACTCAATAAGCTGAATGACCGGCGAACATAATGCGTCACAACCTTCAAAGATATCATCAACTCAATCCGAAACAGATACCAATCCATTTGATTTCCTTTTAGAAAATCAATACCAAAGAAACCCCATAACATCAAATCACAGATCCGAGTCCACCGTATTCTCCGCTATCCAATCTTGAAACAAATCGCCACAAAATCTCGCACCGGGATCTTCCCTCGCCAAATCTGCTGTCCAAATACTAAACAAACCTTGGGTAATAGACGTAGAAATCCCCATCGATACAACACAATCAAACCCAAAAGAATACCCAGTGAGACCCCATTAAAACCAATCGGAACCCAAATCTCAACCAGATCAGAGAAACTCATAGCAGGGTTAAAACTCTAGAGCCTTCGCCATCACCATCCTTTTTTCTTTTTTTTTTTCTTTTCAAAATCTGGTCTTCCCATCCAATAACAGTTTTTAATGTACTTATTCAAATATCTAATTAAATAAAAGTAAATTCTAAAATACATCAAATTCTTTTAAAATCTATTATTCAATAACAACCTCTTAGGTCAAAAGTCAAAATAATAATTAAAACGATGTAAACCACCGATCACATCAGATGCGCGTGTTTAACACGGTTAAATTGTCGGCACAACACATGCAAACTGCTTATCTTATCTTCGTGTCGCAGGATTCATATTGGTGCGTGCGTGTGAGTTCACATCACGTTTCTTACTCGACGCGTGCCGTATGAATCTTTGCATTTACGAGTTTAACTAACCGTTATTTTACTACAGAAAGTCCCATGTTCATTCAAAATAGCCGTTAGGATCTCGACAACTTGGCAACTACTGTTATAACAAATTCTCATAAAACCCAGTTTTTGACAACTACAAACGGGCGTAAGTATTTTGACGGACAAAAAAAGGAAAAAATGGTAAATAATTTTTCCATCCAGTTTCACAAAAAATATCGTTTTATTATTTCTTACACTTCTTAAAATAAATATTTTAAAAAAAATTTATGTAAAATTCAGTTTTTTTTTATAATTTTAAATCCACAGAAGAATAACAAAAATCTTTTTAAATTTAAACGATATAAAATAACATTAGATAAAGGGTAAGCAAATAATTGAGAATAATACTTTTGATAATACTTTTAAGGGAGAAAAACTAGATTGACCTAAATTAAGAGCTTAATTACTATAATAACTCATAAAATGTGAGGGTTATATGAGTTAGTTTTTTTTGCCTAAAATAATATTTTTTGCTTTGTTAGGAAAAAAAATAAAGTCAAATTTACCCTCCTAGAATTTTTTTTATGAAAATTAAAATATTTTCAAAAGTGTGTCGGATTAGTTGTGACAGATTTATTTGTCTATGACAGATTTATTTTTGCATAACTGATTTATTCATGTATGACCGATTTTTTATCACAAACTTATTTTGGACGACAGATTTTTTTAACTACAGTTATAACAGATTTATAATCGATGACATATTTATTTTTCACGAAAGACTTATTTATAAAGACACCACATACTTTTACAATATATGACAAATTTGATATAATGTCTGGCAGATTTATTTTACACAGTTATTTTAGATTTATTTTCTTGATTAAAAATCTGTCATGTTAAGACATATTTTTCTACAGAAAAATAATTAATAGGTTGACCTCTATTGATAACAGATTTGTTTAAAGTTACAAATTTTAATTTAACTAAAAATATGTCGTTTGATAAAAGATTTATAACGTTTTTAAAAATTGCTAAAATAACCTATATGAATACCATTTGTTACGGCAGATTTGTTTATGTTATGACAGGTTTTTTGTTTCCCTCCAAAATTCTGGTGTTTGAGAACAGATTTATTAGATGTAAAATGTGATTACAGTGACAACAGATTTATTTTAAGTTACATTTTTTCAGTAATATTGTTGTTAATTATATTATTTATAAATCATATTATGAATCATATTTTTAAACTCATATATTTAAAACATATTTTATACATTTTCATTTTCCTATATCATATTAAAAAATTAACATCATATTCAAAATCATATTTTTATATATTATATTATATTTTCGTAAATCTTCTTTTAACATTTTTAAATACATTATTTTTTATTTATAATTTCATACATTATATTTTTATAAAACTTATTTAAACTACATAATCTTAAACTTCATATTTTTACATCCTATCTTTATACATAATATTTTTATAAACAATTTTTGAATATTATTTTTATACATTATATTTTAATCATATTTTATTTTTATATATTATATTAAAAATAAACATCATCTTTTTAATCATTTTATATTTTTAATTAATCATATTTTAAATCAAAATATTAAACACTATATTTTTTAGGATTTTCGTTTTTTTTTTAAAAAAAATTAAAAAAAAAACAAAATTTCTGGGTTTTTAGTCATTTTACACAAGAATTGTGTCATTCTAGTTATTGGATAGGGTGGAGTGTTAATCTAGCAATTAATTGCCAAATTTGTGTCAAACTGGTATATTTTCACTACTTTTAATGTAATTTTTTTGATTAGCAATTATTAAAATGGTAAAGATTACCAATCAAAACCGATTTTTCCATGAAAATGTTTTGTTTTTAGCTTTTGGGTTTGTAGAATTTTAGTTATTTTTTGCATGAAAACTTCTCTATTGGTTAATCAAGTTCTATTTGAGCATCCATCCAAATTTTACTTTTACTTAAAAGGGTGATTTTACTAATTTTGGAGAATCCTGATTTTATCTTTAAGCTGCTTTCTATTCTTAACTTTCTATATAGACCTCACCATAGAAAAATATAGAGAAAATCATATTTTAAACCCTTAAAGTGTAACTAAGTAGCACTTTAAACCTCGAGAGAATTTGACTAACACTATAAACCTTTAAAATGATTTTGCTAACAGTTTGATCTTTCAAAATAATTTTACTAACACTTTAAACCTTCAAACTAACTTTCATGTTTGTACCGCCATATTTGTACCGCCATAAAAAATAACGGAATAATAATATTCGTCAACGCGAAATACTTAAACTATGTTGGTTTAACTGAAAATTTTAATTAGTTTTAGTTTCTATAAATAAATAAAAAGATAAAAAGATAAATTTGTATTCATCTTCATTGAAGACAAAACTTTTACAACGTCACTGTTCATATTATTAATCTTTTTAATAAATAAATTTCCTCTGGAGTCTGATTAAATCGATTGATTTCTCATTGGAAACCAATGAATCTTCTAAATATGTTGTCGTCTTCAATTTTAAATTTATCAATTATTTTAACCTTACCTCCGATTCTTTTTTTTTGCTTTGATTTTTTATTTTTTTTATTTATCAACTGTAATAAATGATTAAATTAAATTAAATTAATTAATTAAACAAATATTTAAATCAAACCAACATAGTTTAACTGTTTTACGTTGACGGATATTACTATTTCGTCATTTTTAATGGCGGTGCAAACAAGAATGTTAGTTTTAAGGTTTAAAGCATTAGTAAAATCATTTTAAAAGTTTATAAGGTTAGTGAAATAATATAAAGATTTAAAGTGTTATTTAGTGACACTTTGAAAGTTTAAAATGTGATTTTCCCAAAAAATATATATATTAAAAAAAATAACTTATCTTTTTGCACATTGAGAGCTGCTGGTGGTGGACATGTAAAACAAAGACTATACCACATAAACTGTACTACTGTAGTTTTAGATGGATCTGAATTATTTCATTAGCTTTTAAAATAAAATAAAAGGTACAGATTCTATAGAACCACGACAAAAAAAAAAAATGATTCTTCTCAATCATTTTATTTTTTAATTTACAGGACCAGGTTTAAAGGAAAAAACTCATATGTCGGTATGTCACTTTGAGTGTCAAGATCTAAAGATCTAAAGATATTTTTATAAGAAGAAAGAGACAAAAACACTTCAATAATTTTATTTAATTTATTCCAATATGAACTGTTATATACTTATATTCGTAACTTCTAAAAATCAAAACGGTCCTGAAAAAATTAAAACTTTTGGATAAAAAACTAATAAAGAAAAAATGCTTTATCTAATAAAACGAAAAAAAAGAATCGTCTACTTGTTGGTTACAGTTTTTTTTTAATATAGAAAGGGTCCGACAAAAACTTTAATTAGAGAGACTGGGGGCAGGTCTGGTTCAATCTCCATCATCAGTATCCCTTTCGACAGCCTTCATTAACACTGACGAATCAGTGTTACAATAATTTCTCAAAGAACCCCAAAAGAAACGCAAACAAAATAATTCAAAGATTTACTATTATAATCTTTTATCTTCTCTTTTGCTCTCAGTCTCTTGTGTGTGTGTGTTTACGCCGTGTGTGGCTTTGCGTGTTAGTTCGTTTATCAGTGCCTTTTAGCTTATCCTCCTCATATGAATCTCGAGGCAATCTTTACACTGCCTTTTCTCACTCCTCATCTCTAGGGTTTGTCTCTCTCTCTCTCCTGAATTCTCTAAATTTCATTCTCTCTTTTATGGAGTACGTTTTGTGTAAAAGCTTAGATTTTTAATTTGGGTTTCAAGCAAACAAAACAAAAAAAGATACGATTTTTTATGTTGCCCTGATTTTATTTTGCGTTTTTTACTTGATTTAGAGCAAAAAGCTTATGTCTTTACGCTTTGGATCTCCTTCGTAATTCAGATCTTGTGTATGTTAAAGTTACAAATTTCATAATTGAAATCCTTTGTCTGGGTTTGTTCTCAAAGTTCTTAAACCTGTTTTTTTTTTTCTGTACACTTCTTCCAATTTGGGGGAGCTTGTATGTTGGATGCAGTCTCTAGGTTCTATTTTTGATATGTGTCCTTGTTTGTAATCAGATTTGAATCTCAAAGCTTCTATTTTTTATGTCTTGGTATTGACAAAGTGTGATTCTTTCAGGTAAAAACTGTGAGCAATTTAAAGCAGCAAAAGTAACAAATCATGGCAACACTTCGAGACATTGGTCTAGCAGCAGGGATAAACATCTTCACTGCATTCATTTTCTTCGTTATCTTTGCTTTTCTAAGGCTTCAGCCGTTCAACGACAGGGTTTACTTCTCAAAATGGTACCTCAGGGGGTTAAGAAGCAGCCCTGCAAGTAGCGGAGGGTTTGCAGGGCGGTTTGTGAATTTGGATGTGAGATCATACCTCAAGTTCTTGCATTGGATGCCTGAAGCTCTCAAGATGCCTGAGCGTGAGCTGATTGATCATGCTGGTTTAGACTCTGTTGTGTATCTCCGGATTTACTTGCTCGGGTAGGAAAAGATCTAGCAAGGGTCATTATGTTTTTAGACTAAATTTAGAATCAAGAAGAGGAAATTAAGTTGACTAAGAAAGTCTTTAGAAAGCAAAAGCTTGTCTTAAGTCTGTCCATAAGATTTGAATCACTTGGGTAGTGAATATTAATTTTTTGGTTACCTTATTTTGCAGGCTTAAGATTTTTGCTCCAATAGCAATACTTGCTTGGGCAGTTCTTGTACCGGTCCATTGGACAAACAACACGTTGGAGTTGGCTAAGCACCTACAGAATGTAACTTCAAGTGATATTGACAAACTGTCAATTTCAAATATCCCACAGCATTCACTTAGGTTTGTTACAGCAATCTTTGAGTGTGTGTGTGTGTTCTTTTCATGAGCTTAAATTGTTGGTATTTAAGTATAAACTCAGTTTTTTTGTTTTTTGAGTTTTCCAGGTTTTGGGCTCATATTGTAATGGCTTACGCCTTCACAATCTGGACTTGTTATATGCTGATGAAGGAGTATGAGACAGTTGCTAACATGAGGCTTCAGTTTGTCGCCTCAGAAGCCCGTCGACCTGACCAGTTCACTGTAAGAACCGTTTCTTTTCCCTTGGTTTAAACTCAGAACAAAGCTAAGTCAATGATTTTTATGCCATGACTTTTTGACAGGTTCTTGTTAGGAATGTACCTCCAGACCCAGACGAATCTGTGAGTGAGCTTGTGGAGCATTTTTTCCTAGTTAATCACCCTGATCACTACCTCACACATCAGGTAAAAAACTTCATAGGATGACTTGACCTTTTCATATGCACGTCTTGGTGGAAAACAATTTCTCTATTGTCTTTTTTATAAGTCGTCTAATCAACAATTTATAGGTTGTATGCAATGCAAACAAGCTCGCTGATTTGGTCAGTAAGAAGAAGAAGCTGCAGAATTGGCTTGACTACTATCAGCTCAAATACTCTAGAAACAACTCTCAGATCAGACCAATGACAAAGGTACTTAAAAGTGTTAAACTGATGTTTCTTTTCTGCTAGCTCTTATTCTCTTAAGTCGCTTTTATTGGACAAAAACAGCTTGGGTGCCTTGGCTTGTGTGGACAAAAAGTTGACGCAATCGAACATTTCATTGCTGAAGTTGATAAAATATCAAAAGAGGTATGCTTTTTGTGGTCTGTCTTACCTGACTTCCATTTTTGTGCCATCTTATGCTTAATGTTCCTTTTTGGTTCAAACTCGTCATTGTTTGTAGATTGCTATAGAAAGAGAGAATGTGGTGAATGATGAAAAGTCAATCATGCCAGCATCTTTTGTCTCGTTCAAAACCCGTTGGGCTGCTGCTGTTTGCGCTCAGACCACACAGACACGAAACCCAACGAAATGGCTAACCGAATGGGCTGCAGAGCCGCGTGATGTATACTGGCCAAACCTTGCGATCCCATATGTTTCTTTGACTGTAAGAAGATTGCTCATGAATGTAGCCTTCTTCTTCCTTACCTTCTTTTTCATCATCCCTATTGCGTTTGTACAATCTCTTGCTACTGTTGAGGGAATTGAGAAAGTTGCACCGTTCTTGAAAGTCTTTATTGAACAGTGAGTTCTCCTTCTTCTCTAGTATTGCATTTGAATAATGTACTGAAACATTTTCAACTAACATTGGACCCGGTTGGTTGTCTTTTTGTATTCACAGTAAGTTCGTTAAGTCGGTGATACAAGGTTTGCTAGCCGGTATCGCGTTGAAGCTTTTCTTGATCTTTCTGCCATCCATACTGATGACCATGTCCAAGTTTGAAGGCTTTACTTCAATTTCATCCTTGGAAAGACGATCAGCGTCAAGATATTACATATTTAACTTCGTGAACGTCTTTCTTGCAAATGTTATTGCTGGAGCTGCGTTTGAGCAGCTCAGCTCTTTCCTCAATCAATCACCAAATCAGTACGTGACTCCTTCTCTCCCTCTCTCTCCCTCTGTTAATCTTTCTTTCTTTTTGCTAAGGACTCTTCTTTTTTCAATGTGAGCAGAATCCCCAAGACAGTTGGGATGGCGATACCGATGAAAGCAACCTTCTTTATCACATATATAATGATTGATGGTTGGGCAGGAGTTGCAGGAGAGATTCTCATGCTTAAACCTCTCATTATATTCCACCTCAAAAACGCATTCTTGGTGAAAACAGAGAAGGACAGAGAGGAAGCAATGGACCCGGGAAGCATCGGTTTCAACACGGGAGAGCCTCAGATACAGCTTTACTTCCTTCTAGGTCTTGTCTACGCTCCCGTGACACCAATGCTTCTTCCTTATATCTTAGTCTTCTTCGGTCTTGCTTACATCGTGTACCGCCATCAGGTAAATATTAGTATCTTCTCCTCCTATAAATTTGGTCATACTGGATAATTTAGACAAATCTGCCAAACTTGAACATTTTGTTCTTTTTGTTTTCTTATTCTTAGATCATAAATGTGTATAACCAAGAGTACGAGAGCGCTGCTGCGTTTTGGCCAGATGTTCATGGACGGGTTATATCGGCATTGATCATATCTCAGTTGCTTCTGATGGGTTTGTTGGCTACAAAACGCGCCGCTCTAGCTGCACCGTTTCTCATTGCTCTTCCAGTGATTACTATCGGTTTCCACCGCTTCTGTAAAGGCCGTTATGAACCCGCCTTTATCCGTTACCCTTTAGAGGTCAGTTTCTTCTACGTATCTGATAAACATCTCCATTATTATCTTTGTAACATATATGTTGCAAGTTACAAGCCCGGAGATGGGAAAATGTTGATGTTTTACAGGAAGCTATGATGAAAGATACATTGGAAAGAGCAAGAGAGCCGAATCTGAACTTGAAAGGCTACTTGCAAGACGCTTATATTCATCCGGTTTTCAAAGGCGGTGACGACGACGATGACAGTGACGTGGTCGGAAAATTGGAGGATGAAGTCATCATAGTGCCAACGAAACGCCAATCGCGGAGGAACACTCCGGCACCAAGCAGAGTTAGCGGTGAATCTTCTCCATCTTTGCCCGTTATTAACGGTAAAGAAGTGTAGTAATTAATCGGTTTCAGTAAAAAGCAAATGCATACGACCAAAAAATTATGAACATAGTTCGTGTGTACTTTTTATTATGTACATAGAGAGCGGTTTGTGTTTTTTTTTTCTTAGACGTTGTTGTTAATGTGTTTCTTCTATTGTCCAAGTATTGAAGTGTCGGGGTCTTTACTGGAGTGTATTTTCGACCATTCGTTTTCTTGTTTATTCAGCAAAATTGTAAGTGTGTGATGATTCTAATTTCGTGTAACATTACAAAATAAGATAGCGAATTAAGTGATCAAAAAGCATATAAACAAAATAATCAAAAACTGCATAACTTTTTTTATTCAATAGATCGAGATTATATTAATAGAGATACAATACAAAATAAGAAATATTTCTTATCTAACAACAGAGGTTAACATGATTGACCTAGTAGATATCCTAACATAACAATGTCGTGACTTACAGAAAGCCATATTACAAAATAAGATATTGAATCCTGTTAGGTAATAATAGAGGTTATATGACTTACCTCGTCGATATCCTAGCGATTAATAAAATCTAAAACTACTGATTTTACACAGTAAATATATCAACAGACATAACAATGTAGCGGCTTATAGAAAGCCATATTACAAAATAAGATAAAAAAAACTTCGGTTCGCCCTAATTTCTCTCTTAAACACTATAATTGAGACGCCTCCCGCATCACCACTCTCCGACATCAGTAGCGCTCCGGCTCGCTGGCGTCGGGATCTCTCAACCTCTCCGCTCTGTTACTTCTTCACCCTGCTTTCTTTTTTCCCCTTTTGTTTTTTTCTTTTGTGTCCCGACCAAATCTCTACAACTACCCTAGATCTAGACGAAGGCTTGTCCTTGTGCCACTACAGCATGATCTGGAGTTCGGTAAATCCCATCCTCACCTATTCTCGCCCAGCCTTACCATCGACGGTTCCAAAGTCCTTGTGTTTCTATCTCCCCCGATCCGGATTGTGCGTTGCCCCTGAAGCTTTCTTTTCCTCCACAGCTCCTGAGTTGATGTTTGGCGAGGACTCTTCCAGAGATGCGACTTATCTCCGATTTTGGACTCCCGTCTCTAAGATCTATCACACTACGAGCTTGGTAGACCCATGTCAACTCCCCTGGCCATCCCCAAAGTCTATTGGATCTTTGCGGATGAGCTCAGGACTTGAATTTGGATTGCTAACATCCCAAACGGTCCTACCCATCCTCCAAAATCCCAGGTCTACTCTTTCTATCCATATGTTATCTAGTAAACATTTCTTAGGTTCTTTGGCTCGGTGTCCGAAGACTGCATCTGAGAATCCATTTACCTAGAATGATTTGTAGTAACATAGTGTATGGGAGATCCCTGGTCTTTGCTCAAGCTGTGAATTCGATTGTTAACTGGAAGAACCACAACCCGCTTATCTCTATGCTAACTAGCGTTTCTAGTTCTCAACAACATCCCATCAACCGCACCATTTTGGTATTATTAACAACCCACCAGACCAAGCCTAAATCACATCTAATATTGTCGAACCGGCTACATGCTTTGTGTGGTGTTCTTAATCTCCTTGGTAAAGGGCACCAAGTGAGAGAGAACCCACCTGTATTGTTACGGTTTGATTGTTATCCTTGGCTATTCATGGCTCTAGTTTCACTTGTATGGTCTGTTGTTAAAATCTTGAAGTATTATGGTCTTATGCCCTGTTATTCAACTCTTGCATCCGACGACTTCAAGCAAACTTTCTTCAGCACCATCTTCATCACTCAAATTGTTTATTATCGAAGCTATTCCTGGTGCTACCAGTTTGTTCCTGACCCTCCGCTTTGGATGTTAAAGCACTCTATCCTTGACCATCAAACCTTGGTTTACCGAACCCTTGCCAATGTGGTGCTCTTGTTAGTGCCCCTTGCTCCGGTGAGTTTATTGGTTATGGTTTTGTTCTTAACGTCACAATGTCTCTCGATCGTGACTATCTTGTCATCCACCGAAGTTCTCGAGGATGATCAATCGAGCTGCCGTGATCTCTGATGTTCCAAGCCGCTTTTTAGTGACTGTTTCATAGCTCTCATGGAGTCTATCTCGATGTTACCTATCTACTCCTTTATGGCATTGGGGAATGCCCATCTTTGTAACCTTTGTTTCAGTTTAAAATTTGAGATCTTTACATCTCTTCCTTTGTATTTGCTCTCATTTGAATGAATGAGAGCATCTGTTTGTCCAAAAAAAAACAAAATAAGATATTTCATATATTGTTTTGTAATAAAGGTAACATGATGTTACATGGTTGAGATCTTAAGAAAAGAATATGGAAATTATTTTTTTTTTCACTAAAGAAGCAATTTCAACTCCATAACAAATTACAGCGAAAACTATTTTCCAAGGCATTTTGCGGAAACTACGTATGATCAATAATATTTTTGAAGAAAGAAGACAAAAAATGGAAGTATGAAGGCAAATTTGTAGAAGATGAAGTAGAAGTGTGAATAGAGGAAAAAATCATTAAAGTATCGAAGCTAATTTATAGAGGACGAACTGTGAATTAAAGCAATACGTTGGGTTGTTAAAAAGGTCCACTCTTCTCATAAATCCGGAAATTCATTTAGGACCGTGCGCATGCATGAGTATTAATGGGAGAGAGTCAATGAATCTATAAATTCGAGCATCGTAACTTGTTGAGTTTGGTGGAATATGCCAATATGGAACGGTCTACAATGTAAAGCAAGGTCAAGAGTTCATAGTTTGTTTTTTGTAATCTACAATGTTAATCCAGAGTACAAGATCTGGAAACGCCAAGACCGTCTCATTTACAGTGCTCTCCTTGGTGCCATGACCGACCCTGTCCAGTCACAACTATCCATCACCTCCACATCGTCCGCTCTCACATTCAACAAGTGAAGCAACAGATTGACCTTTGGACCAAAGGAGACAAGTCTGTTGAAGATTATTTTCGTGGGAGTTGGCCCATATTGGTAAACCTATGAAGCTTGATGACAAGATCGAACGTATTCTGAAGGGACTTCCTGACGATTATCGACGTGTGGTTGATCAACTGGAGGGTCGTGAAAGCTCACCGGCTCTTCTCGAAGTTTTGGAGAAGAAGATCAACCAAGAGAACAAGTTAAAAGCCGCGTTGGTCTCTTCTTCATCCCTACCAGTGACTGCTAATGCGGTCAATGTTCGTGGTCATCCTAATAATCGTGGTCAGTCCCGATCGAATCATCGTAATGGTCCGACTTGGCAGCAACAACTGTTTCAACCTCGTCACATGCCACAACGAAGTTATCAAGGTCGATGTCAAATTTGTGGTGTTCACGGACACAGTGCAAGAAGGTGCTCGCAACTTCAATTTCAAGGTGGCCAATATCCTTCACTCTCTCTGTCTCTGATGGCTCCAGTGCCATGGCAACCACGAGCTAATCTGGCTATGACGGGTTCTCCATCACCTAACAACCCTTCACTGCTCGATTCCGGTGCTACACATCACCTTACCACCGACTTGAATAATCTGGCTCTCCATCAACTCTAAAATGGTGGTGAAGAGGTCACCATAGCAGATGGCTCCGATCTCAACATCTCGCATATAGGTTCCACTTTTGTCTCAACCCCTATTAAACCTCTTCGTTTAAATGATGTACTTTATGTTCCAAACATTGCTAAAAACCTTATTTCTGTGTATCGGTTGTGCAAATTCTAATAATATGTCTGTCGCATTTTTCCCGGCCTATTTTCATGTGACGGATCTTAAAACAAGGGTCCGGTTACTCCAAGGCTGAACAAATAATGAGTTGTATGAGTGGCCACTTCCAACATCAGTTTCTCCTACTACTCTATTCGCTTCTCCTTCTCTAAAAGCTTCTCTTCCCTCATGGCATTCTCGCTTTGGTCATCCGTCTCCACCCATTTTACAATCTATTGTTTCTCAGATTTCTTTACCATGTTCTTAGTCTACAAATTAAATTTTTCCATGTTCTCATTGTTTAATCAATAAAATTCATAAAATCCCTCTTTACACAAACACTATACTCTCCACAAAATCACTCCAATATATATATATATTATGATGTTTGGATGTCACCTCTTGTGTCCAATGACGGTTACAAATATTATCTTGTACTTGTGGATAATTTTATCCGCTACACATGGTTCTATCCATTGAAACAAAAATCGGAGGTCAAGCCCACGCTTATGGCTTTCAAAGCCTTGGTGGAGAATCGGTTTCAAGAACGGATAGGGACGCTTTACTCTGATAACGGTGGTGAGTTTATCGCTTTCCGCAGTTTTTTGTCGTCTCATGGAATCTCACATTTCACGTCACCACCTCACACACCTGAGCATAATTGCATATCGGAACGCAAACATCGCCATATCGTTGAGACCTGTCTCACTCTTCTCAATCAAGCTTCGGTTCCGAAACAATACTGGCCTTACGCATTTGCAACAGTGGTGTATTTGATCAATCGAATGCCAACACCAGTCCTTCACAATGTCTCCCCATATGCTAAGTTGTTCCAATAATCACCAAATTACTTGAAGCTCCGCGTGTTCGGCAGTATCTGTTTCCCATAGCTCCGTCCTTATACCACTCACAAGTTACAAGATCGCTCTCTCCTATGTGTGTTTATGGGATATTCTCTTACCTAAAGTGCTTATCTTTATCTCGATATCACTTCTGGCAGAGTCTATACCTCCAGTCATGTTCAATTCGTTGAGTCTAGCTTTCCAATTTCGTCTCCGCTTTCTCCTTCTGTGGTCACACCATCGTTGGATCCCGTATTTCCCAGCTCACCCATTCTTGTTCTCGTAAGTCGCCGACCACTCGTCACAGCTCCAGTCGTCACAGCCCCCGGTGCCAATCCGTCACGCTGCACAGTCGACGTCTGAGTCTCCTCTCTCACCCTCGCTAACTCCCGATTGTGATATTGAGAGGGTTGACGAAGACAACAGCATGTTGGGCCGCGAAGGATCAATAGGCCCATTAAGAGATCTTGCACAGCTGAGCCCAACCATTCCTGACCCAAATCCATCAACCCCATCGTCATCTTCTCCAATATCTTCTCCGTCTCGCACCCGAGCCACATCCCCAACCACAACATTCACCACAACCACAAAATGATCAAAATCCACCTAATCCACCAATTAACCATCATCCTATGAAAACCCGACGGAAAAACAATATTGTCAAGCCAAACCCAAAACTTAGCCTCTCTGTTTTAACGTCCAAACCGTCCATTCCCACAACCGTAACCCAAGCTATGCGAGATGAAAGTTGGAGGAATGCTATGGGTGACGAGTTCAATGCACAACTACGAGCTCACACTTTCGATTTGGTTCCACCGAAACCTGGTCATAATATTATTCCCACCAAGTGGGTTTATACACTGAAATATTTACTTAATGGCTTGCTTGATAGGTACAAAGCACAAGGAATATGGTCTTGATTACTCTAAAACCTTTAGCCCGATTGTCAAGTCGGTGACGATCCATATGGTTTTACAAATGGCGGTGAGTAACTCTTGGAGCACCAAACAGCTTGATGTCAATAATGCTTTTCTCCATGGAACACTTCAGTTTTCCGTCTTCTACAACCCAAATTTCACTATTGTCCTCATGGTTACAGACACGAGATACGAGTCTAGAGTCCTGACTGAACAACACAACTGCTCCTCCGAACCAAGCAAGTGAATTCGCCAAGGCATTTATAGTTGGCATGTGAAAGTGATTAGTTGGCTCGTCAAGAAGCAGAATGTGTGGGTTGGACATTGAGATGGAGGCTAACACAACTCTAGCCTTTTCTCCTGCAGACAATCGTAAAAATGAAGAGTGATGGTGACAAGGGAGCCCAAACCTCATCAATTTCAAACGCAATGCAGCTTCTTTACACCATCTCCTTTGGTATTTGGTGAGGAGGTGTGACCAAAACACAGGGAAAGATCATGTGGTGATTTGTAGGGACGGTAACAAGTCTTTAAAGCCTCCCGGACGTAGCAAACTGACCGTCGGATATGGATGGGCTCATGAGCCTAGTGAGAGGACGTGAGGCCCATTAGAGAAGGTGGGCCCATGGATTTGATTGGACATGGGGCCCACTAAAAGATGGCGGTTGGGGCGTTACAAGTGGGTTCGAGTGAGCTCACACCATCAGGGGTGACAGTCTTGGTGCGCAACGAGGACGTTGCGATCTGTTAGTGGGGGTGGATTGTGACACCCCAGTTTCAGAGACTTGCAGAGAGATTTAAAAGAATTGATTTGGACACCTATGTCACCAAAGTGCACTTATATTTTTGGTCAAGGGTCCTGACAGAACTCCAGAGTTAAGCTTGCTTGAGCTGGAGTAGTCTCAGGATGGGTGACCTTGCGGGAAGTAATTGTCGGAACTGTGCCAGTGAGGACAAAACACTGGGAAAGATCATGTGGTGATTTGTAGGGACGGTAACAAGTGTTTAAAGCCTCCCGGACGTAGCAAACCGACCGTCAGATATGGATGGGCTCATGGGCCTAGTGAGAGGACGTGGGGCCCATTAAGGAAGGTGGGACCATGTGCTGGGATTGGACATGTGACACATTAAGAGGTGACGGTTGGGACGTTACAGGAGGATAAAGAGGAAGAAGATAATTATATGAGGACTTCATCATTGGTAACTGGTCAACAAAGTGCTGAGAGTACCTGCCGATCCTCAAGTTCTGGCTTCTTCTCACTTCACCCTCAGTTGGAACTAAATCTCCCGCAAGAAAGATTCAATATACTAGACTTTACAGCTCCATGAGGCCCAAGTATCGCTACTCGTGCCCCCATATCTATGCGTACATCAACATTTGAGATACCCAAATCTGGCATGTTGATGCTAACATCGATCAACTCAACAAGAGGACAAGGGGGATCCTTTGGTTCTGGAAAATCGAGTTCCAACATATAAAAATCGTCATTCTGATCCATCCGCTAACAAAAAAAAAAGTTACGAATTTTGTTTCCTACCTGTATATATATCAAACAAACATAAATCATATCATCACCAAGCAAGCCAATTCGATAATTTGACCCTAGATAGCTAGCCAACAAATTAGGGTTTCTAGGTTGCCTAAATCACCACTATACACTTTTTGGTTTCCGATTCCTAAATCCTTTCAACAACAGATCTAGCCAAATTTTAAGATGCCTAGAGAATAGACAAACCTTGGAGAAAACGAGGAGGAAAGCAGAAAAGATATTGTGTAACTCTATTTTTGATGAAGAAAAAAATAATATCATAAACCCTTAGGTCAATTATTATTAGCAAGAGTTGAATTTTATTTAGTATAATTTTTTATATTAGCACGAGTTGAATTTTATTTAGTATAAATTTTTCTACTTTACTTTTCATTTTTGTGATAAATTGATAACTTTTCTATTTTTTAATTTTAAAATATTTTAGTAAATTAAATATATATTAAAATCTCAAAAGCTAATTATTATGTAAATATATATTTGTTTCAAAGCTAACCACTAGCTAACATGATTTTGACACATATCAAATTTAATATTTAATACTATTATAAGAGTTTATCACAAAAAACAATATTTTTTTTTTGAAAATATTAATAACGGAAAAATATAATTACCATAAAACTGCATAAACTAACAGTTTTAAAGGAAATTATACATATATTATATATATATACTAGGTTTTACCTCGTGGTATACCACAAGTCTATTATTTTGTTGATATGATACTGTAATAGTTTAGTGTGGTGATTATAGTTGATGATGAATTGCATCTATATCTATACTGTTAACGGTTGTAGATAAGTTTTGTATAAACTCTTGATTCGCAAGTTGAGAATATACATTTTATGATTTGGTTAGTTATGATTTAGGAATGAATGATATGTCATATTCTTATTTTGATTCTCAATTGATATTATTGGATTAATAGTGTACATTTAAAGCTAATAAGAACTTAGCAAATATGTAATCGTTTATTAAACAAAAATTAGATATTTCCTAAGATATATTCATCTTAAATTAGTTGCTATATTATAGGAATATGATTACAGAATTTGTGTTATCAATTCTTTTTGTCAAACTGAGCAAAAAAAATTCGGCATGTAAATTAGATCTTTCCTAGGATACAATGGGCATTATTTAGCACTAATTAGATGTAAATAAGTACGCTATGGATTAAAACCGGCCCAAAATATTCGGTAATTTTAAGGAGAATCCGGATAATTGAATCGGTTATAATTTTAGTTAAAAATCTCACCCGAAATTGACAAAAAGCCAAAAAGTGATGACACCCTATTGTATTTTAAAAATATATTTCGAGCTCTATATGTGGATATACTTGTTTGGTGAGAAATATCCTAAGAAAAATTTTAAAATATATATATCTGTTTATAAAAATTCAAATCACATCATATGCTGAAAATAATTAAATATAATGAAAATAATCACATCATAATCTAAAATTTTATTAACTTTATATATTAAATAGTAATTAAAATAATTAAATATAAGATTAAATAAAAGTGCAAGGAAAATTATATTGTAATCTAATATATTGATTTAAATTAGGTAGATAATTTTTAGGAAATTAATATTAGCAAATAAGGAAATGATTATGTTTGGTTGTAAGGATTTTAAAGAATTTAACTGAGACTTATTTGAATACAAAGAGAGAATGATACAAAACTGTACTTCCAAAATGTTAAGATAGATTTAGGAGTTAGACCAAAATCTATAACAACACGATATTGTTGATAAAGCGGTGTCGCGTCGGTAATCTTCGTTTCAACTGATCTCAAAGGTTCAAAAGAGCAGACACGTATCTCAATTATCCATCCACTGAAACATTCGTCTCTGGCAAAAAAATGAGCTCTCATCAAATCCTCCAATTTCGGTCTGACCCGTTTGTGCTGTCACACTGTTGCCCCCATACACTCCTCACCAGCTCTCTCACACTCCATTCTCCACTAAAGCAGCCTTTTCCCGGTCTCCGTTTCCGTTGGCGTCGCTCTAATCACACCGGAGTCAGGAATTCAACGACGCCTGAGTCTCATGGTAGCAAAAAAGAAGCTTTGACGTCGATTGAATTGAAAAGGGTCTATCCTTTTCACGAAATTGAGCGCAAGTGGCAACGCTATTGGGAAGATAACCGCACTTTCCGAACACCAGACGATGTCGATACTTCGAAACCTAAGTTCTACGTTCTCGACATGTTTCCATATCCAAGGTCTCTTCTTTTTTTCATTAATTTTGTAGAAAAGTTCACAAACTTAGCTAATTGAGAAGCTGTTTCAGCATAAAGTTGTGGTTTTTTTCAGAAGTTTCAATAAAGTTTAGTAGCATCCTTGGATTTGGGTTTTATGGAAAAATATTAATGTTTGTGTGTATGTGTTGTGGTTTGTGCTTCAGTGGAGCAGGATTACATGTGGGGCATCCATTGGGTTATACAGCAACTGATATATTAGCGAGGCTTAGGCGTATGCAAGGTTACAATGTTTTGCATCCTATGGGATGGGATGCTTTTGGATTGCCTGCAGAACAATANATCACAAAAAACAATATTTTTTTTTTGAAAATATTAATAACGGAAAAATATAATTACCATAAAACTGCATAAACTAACAGTTTTAAAGGAAATTATACATATATTATATATATATACTAGGTTTTACCTCGTGGTATACCACAAGTCTATTATTTTGTTGATATGATACTGTAATAGTTTAGTGTGGTGATTATAGTTGATGATGAATTGCATCTATATCTATACTGTTAACGGTTGTAGATAAGTTTTGTATAAACTCTTGATTCGCAAGTTGAGAATATACATTTTATGATTTGGTTAGTTATGATTTAGGAATGAATGATATGTCATATTCTTATTTTGATTCTCAATTGATATTATTGGATTAATAGTGTACATTTAAAGCTAATAAGAACTTAGCAAATATGTAATCGTTTATTAAACAAAAATTAGATATTTCCTAAGATATATTCATCTTAAATTAGTTGCTATATTATAGGAATATGATTACAGAATTTGTGTTATCAATTCTTTTTGTCAAACTGAGCAAAAAAAATTCGGCATGTAAATTAGATCTTTCCTAGGATACAATGGGCATTATTTAGCACTAATTAGATGTAAATAAGTACGCTATGGATTAAAACCGGCCCAAAATATTCGGTAATTTTAAGGAGAATCCGGATAATTGAATCGGTTATAATTTTAGTTAAAAATCTCACCCGAAATTGACAAAAAGCCAAAAAGTGATGACACCCTATTGTATTTTAAAAATATATTTCGAGCTCTATATGTGGATATACTTGTTTGGTGAGAAATATCCTAAGAAAAATTTTAAAATATATATATCTGTTTATAAAAATTCAAATCACATCATATGCTGAAAATAATTAAATATAATGAAAATAATCACATCATAATCTAAAATTTTATTAACTTTATATATTAAATAGTAATTAAAATAATTAAATATAAGATTAAATAAAAGTGCAAGGAAAATTATATTGTAATCTAATATATTGATTTAAATTAGGTAGATAATTTTTAGGAAATTAATATTAGCAAATAAGGAAATGATTATGTTTGGTTGTAAGGATTTTAAAGAATTTAACTGAGACTTATTTGAATACAAAGAGAGAATGATACAAAACTGTACTTCCAAAATGTTAAGATAGATTTAGGAGTTAGACCAAAATCTATAACAACACGATATTGTTGATAAAGCGGTGTCGCGTCGGTAATCTTCGTTTCAACTGATCTCAAAGGTTCAAAAGAGCAGACACGTATCTCAATTATCCATCCACTGAAACATTCGTCTCTGGCAAAAAAATGAGCTCTCATCAAATCCTCCAATTTCGGTCTGACCCGTTTGTGCTGTCACACTGTTGCCCCCATACACTCCTCACCAGCTCTCTCACACTCCATTCTCCACTAAAGCAGCCTTTTCCCGGTCTCCGTTTCCGTTGGCGTCGCTCTAATCACACCGGAGTCAGGAATTCAACGACGCCTGAGTCTCATGGTAGCAAAAAAGAAGCTTTGACGTCGATTGAATTGAAAAGGGTCTATCCTTTTCACGAAATTGAGCGCAAGTGGCAACGCTATTGGGAAGATAACCGCACTTTCCGAACACCAGACGATGTCGATACTTCGAAACCTAAGTTCTACGTTCTCGACATGTTTCCATATCCAAGGTCTCTTCTTTTTTTCATTAATTTTGTAGAAAAGTTCACAAACTTAGCTAATTGAGAAGCTGTTTCAGCATAAAGTTGTGGTTTTTTTCAGAAGTTTCAATAAAGTTTAGTAGCATCCTTGGATTTGGGTTTTATGGAAAAATATTAATGTTTGTGTGTATGTGTTGTGGTTTGTGCTTCAGTGGAGCAGGATTACATGTGGGGCATCCATTGGGTTATACAGCAACTGATATATTAGCGAGGCTTAGGCGTATGCAAGGTTACAATGTTTTGCATCCTATGGGATGGGATGCTTTTGGATTGCCTGCAGAACAATACGCTATTGAGGTTCATTTTTTTTTATTGTTTCTGTAATAATGATGAATGCTTTTGTTGATAAACTGTTACAAGTCCTTTTTTGGTTTTTTGTTATCTGCATTGCAGACAGGAACCCATCCGAAAACTACAACATTGAAGAACATTGACCGCTTTCGTTTACAGGTGATGTTATTTCTTTCAATGTAGCATCAGCCTAGTAATGTTGTGTTATCGGTTGGGTTGTGAAAAATGTATGCTTGTTTCATGGTTTAGGATCACTGATCCTTGAAGATTATGCGAAAGGATCTTTAGTAATGTGTAGATGTAATTAAAGCCGTTACTTTGGACTGTTTTTCTTAAGGTTTTACCATGGGGGTAAAGAGGGACCTCAATGAATGTGGTTCTTTTGTTTGTTTACAGCTCAAATCACTTGGCTTCTCGTATGATTGGGACCGTGAACTTTCTACAACAGAGCCGGACTATTATAAATGGACACAATGGATCTTTCTTCAGCTTTATAAGAGAGGTTTGGCATATCAGGTCAAGAAAATCATTGTCTAGTTCACAAGTTAAAAACTGTGCATTTGTGTATAGACAAGTTCGTTGAAAGATTGTAAATTCAGGCTGAAGTACCCGTCAACTGGTGCCCGGCTCTTGGTACTGTTTTGGCCAATGAGGAAGTGGTGGATGGTGTTAGTGAGCGTGGTGGTCACCCAGTTATAAGAAAGGTAATATCTTTTACCATCTGGGAATATGTTTTTTTCCCTCTTCCGAAATCTGTATTCCTCTGTTTTGAAAGTTCTCATGAATTTTACAGTGACATTGTTTATTACCAAGCAGCCGATGAGGCAATGGATGCTGAAGATTACTGCGTATGCTGATCGTCTTCTAGAAGATTTAGATGACCTTGAGTGGCCTGAAAGTATAAAGGAAATGCAGAGAAACTGGATTGGAAGATCTGAAGGAGCTGAATTGAACTTTTCAATTCTTGATGGCAAAGGCCAAGAAACTGACAAAAAGATTACAGTTTACACCACGAGGCCTGATACACTTTTTGGAGCAACGTATGTTTACACGGATTAATCACATTTTATGATTCGAATCCAAATTCTTGATTTTAATTGCTTTATAATGATCTGTTCTTCCATTCGCAGTTACATGGTTGTGGCACCAGAGCATCATTTATTGTCTTACTTTGTAACCTCAGATCAGAAACAACAAGTACGTTTCTTTTTCATTTCTTTCGATCTCATTATACAATTTGCCTTTCATATGATTATCATGAGTCCTCCTTTGATGGTTACAGGTTGAGGAATACAAAGATTTTGCTTCGAGGAAAAGTGACCTTGAAAGAACAGAACTTCAGAAGGAAAAGACTGGTGTATTCACGGGATGTTATGCGAAAAATCCAGCTAATGGGGATGCTGTTCCCATTTGGGTAGCTGACTATGTTCTAGCAAGGTAAGTTTGGTCTAACTATTTACATTGCTTTAAATTGAATATGTGTGAAACAGATGACTTAGTTATATGTGACAGTTATGGAACTGGAGCAATCATGGCAGTCCCAGCTCATGATACTCGAGATAATGAGTTTGCGTTGAAGTATAACATTCCGATCAAGTGGGTTGTGAAAAATGAGGCAGCTTCATGCGATGATGCCAAGCAAGTTTATCCCGGATTAGGCATGATTGAAAACTCATCAAGTTTAGAAACAGGACTTGACATAAATCAACTATCTAGCAAAGAAGCTGCTTTGAAAGTTACTGAATGGGCTGAGAGAACCGGCAATGGAAATAAAAAGGTTCGCCTTGGTGTCTTTCTCATTTGGATTATGTACATACTTTTCATCTTTGATGCTTACTCAAAAAGCTTTTTTGGCAGGTAAATTACAAGTTGAGAGATTGGCTATTTGCACGGCAGCGTTACTGGGGTGAACCTATCCCAATCTTAATTTTGGATGAATCTGGTGAAACTATTGCGGTTTCAGAATCTGAACTGCCACTCACTTTGCCTGAGCTAAATGATTTTACTCCCACTGGAACAGGGGAACCACCACTGTCAAAAGCAGTTTCATGGGTATGTTTTGCAGTTAATGTGATTAGTTTCTGGATACATAAAATGTCACTTTACATTTTTGGTTACGATCGAATGTCTTTGCAGGTAAACACTGTAGATTCTACAACAGAAAAACCTGCCAAAAGAGAAACAAGCACTATGCCACAATGGGCTGGCTCTTGCTGGTAAATGTTTAATAATAAGCTCTTTGTTACCCTTGTTGATTCTTGTATATAATTTCCACGTTACACGAAATGTATCTACCAATTGGGAATCCTTGATGCTCTCTACTAGTGATGGTTCTAGGATAGGCTAAGCCGAAATGGATGGATCTATAACCTTGTTGAATATATTACCAAAAGTGTTGTAGATAGATGTTGAGTTTTACAGTGAGAAACTAAACAAAATATACCTGATTTGCTTTATTGTTTATTCATGATATTCCCTTTTCTCCAGGTACTATCTGAGATTCATGGACCCGAAAAACACTGAAGCATTAGTTGACAAGGAAAAAGAAAAGTGAGAGCCTTTTACAAAAAAGCATTAGTTAAACCATTCCATTTCAGTAAAATTTTCTTCCAATTACCTTTCTTGTGGCAGATATTGGAGCCCAGTAGATGTATATGTTGGTGGTGCTGAACATGCTGTTTTACACTTACTATACTCGAGGTTTTGGCACAAGGTGTGTGTCCTTTGAATGCTATCTTTCTTTTAGCTATCTCGTGATCCAACCGTAAGCTCTATTGCTGCATCATCACAGGTACTTTATGACATTGGTGTTGTGTCGACAAAAGAACCCTTCAAGTGTGTAATTAATCAAGGAATCATCCTTGGGGAAGTAAGTTTGTATTTTGCCCCACCTTTTTCAGTTTCACAAATCCCGTTGAATCTTTACTTCTTAATAGTGTTACGTTGCAGGTCCAGTATACAGCGTGGAAAGACCAAGAAGGAAATTATGTAACTGCAGATACGGAAGAACGGTTAAATGAACATCAACAAGTGACAATCCCGGAAGAAAGAGTATGAATCTTCTTTAGTATGCAACAAAACTGATAGGTTCTTCGGTTTGTTTTAACCTTATGATCTTTAATGGTCTAGGTTATGAAGTCCGGAGATCATTTTGTTCTGAAGGAGGAGCCTAGCATTCGTCTGATTCCAAGAGCTTATAAAATGAGCAAAAGTAGAGGAAATGTCGTAAATCCTGATGATGTTGTGTTAGAGTATGGTGCAGATTCTCTACGTTTGTACGAGATGTTCATGGGACCATTTAGGTAAACTTCAATCCCCTTATTTTTTTCTTCAGGTTTTAATTAATACTTTCTCAGTGATTATATTTTCCTGCATTTCCTTCTACTAGGGACTCAAAAACTTGGAACACGAGTGGGATTGAAGGTGTGCATCGTTTCTTGGCAAGAACATGGAGACTAGTCATCGGTTTGCCTCAGTCTGACGGTTCTTTCAAAGATGGAACCATAGTGACTGATGATGAACCGACCCTTGAACAACTCCGAACTCTTCATAAATGCATAGCTAAGGTCATCTCATTTCCCAAAATGATCCCTTTGCGGTTTGAATACATGTTACTTATTGATATGTAAACTTTGCAGGTGACAGAGGAAATTGAGAGTACACGATTCAACACAGGAATTTCAGGAATGATGGAGTTTGTTAATGCGGCATATAAGGTTAAATCTTAAACTCTTATATCACTCAGCTTTGTATTTTTGCTTTAAAAGTACTGATCTTTTCTCTGGTTTCTTCTTATTTTGACAGTGGAATAATCAACCTAGAGGAATCATTGAGCCTTTTGTTCTTTTGCTCTCACCTTACGCACCTCACATGGCTGAAGAGCTTTGGTCACGGTTAGGCCATCTGAATTCTCTGGCGTATGAAAGCTACCCTAAGGTAGAGATTGTAAACAGAACATGTAAACACAACAGTGGATAGTGTTTTTGTGGTACTGACTGTATTGGTCCTTATGCAGGCAAACCCGGATTACCTAAAGAACACAACTATCGTTCTTCCAGTTCAGATAAACGGCAAGACAAGAGGCACTATAGAGGTTGAAGAAGGATGTTCTGAAGATGATGCTTTTGTTCTTGCTTCACAGGAAGAGAAACTCAGGAAATATCTAGACGGACAGTCAATCAAGAAGCGAATCTATGTGCCTGGGAAGATCCTTAACGTTATCCTAGACCGTACTAATGTCAAGGTCACTACAAAGTAGGATTTAGAAAGAAAAAAAGGAACAATTACAGAACCTGTCAAATGAACAAAATTTTTATCTTGGGTTAACTCAAAATCTCTTTTGAATAGTTTCCATCATATAGAAGAAAAAAAAAAAATCTTTTAGAAGCAAAGGATCTGTTCTTAGAGAACATCAGACGCAACAGTTGCTTCTTTCCATCCTCTTTGCCGAGCTCGAAGCTCCCACATGTAAGATAGTCTTCTCTGTCCATCTAGAGTTGCCTCTGCTTTCTCTCTTGCTAGCTCACATGTTTCCATCCCCATACTGCATTTATCAGCTTCTTTTTGATACTGAGAAGCCGCTTTCTTAGCATCTAGCAGCAACCTATCTGCACGCCATTCGTCTTCTTGAGCTTGTGCTTCTCTTAGCTTCAGCTCTTCAGCTACCATTTCAGTGAAACTACTCTCGTTCTCTTCACTCCCTTCCCCGTGCCGCATGCAATCTTGGCAATAAAACAAGGACCAACAAAATTGCACAAGAGATCTGCAACAGTTCAGCAATTATACTATATAGAAAAACTTATTGCCAGAAATATGCTCACCCAAGAAACTGTGATTGCTCAATCCTGCAGAAGAAACATAGAATTAAACGCATCAAAATTTGGGTTTGTGACCAAAGGGAAAGAAGAAGGAAGGACAATGATAATGATGATGATTACCGTCGGGGATGGAGAGGAGAGGTTGAGAAGAACAGTCACAGTCACAAGGAGGGCAAGAGGAGTGGAAAGAATCTGCAATGGTCTCGTTGAGATGCCAATACAGAGAGGGTCCTGCAATGTAGGCGACAATACATAGTCCCATTACCCCTGTTACCAGCTTCGCCGTCTTCTTCTGCCTTCTGGTCATCTCTCTATTTCTTTCTCTCTGCAAATTAATGGTGTCTTCTTTTTTGTTTGAATCTTAGAAGATTCTCAGTAACTGATCACCTTGACATCTCCCCAAGTATTGGATCCCTTCCAAAGTTCTCGCACTTTAAGATCCTATTTTTAGTAAATGCTCTGCAAATATATAATTTACGACATAATTATGTTGGACACTTGAGCCGTGGTTACATTATTAGATTGATCACATAGATTCTTTGAACCAAACTGCATCATTTCCCTGCTAAGAAGTTTTAACAGAGACACTGTTTCATTTGAATGTGAAGTATGATTCATGAAAAATGTAATGGTTTTCCTGTTTATCTCGATTTTGCTCCATCCCGGGAGCTTTTTCAGACCGAGAGACCTCATCTGATTCCATGATTCACTCACCTCGTCCCATCTCTTCATCGCAGCAAAAGAATGCCCAAGTCTAACGTAATGTCCAGCGTCCACTGGCTTCAACTCAATCATATCCTGACAAATTATATCTTCGACCTCTGTTATCCCATTTGCACGGCAAGCATCCAGTATTATACCCAAGACATCGATCGAAGGTTTCATAAAATTCTCTTTGTAGAACTTGAACGCATCTTCTACTCTTTTAGCTCTACATAGAAGATCAACCACACAGGCAAGGTGTTCGTAATTCGCTTCAACACCAAAATCTCTAACCATTGAACTGAATATTTTCAAACCTTGCTGAACCATTCCATTATGGCTGCAAGATGAGAGAACCGCAAGAAATATCACGTGGTTCGGCTCCATTCCAGAGCGAAGAAACTCAGAGTAAATTTCTAAAGCAATANCTTTTCTTTGAATCTTGGAAGATTCTCAGTAACTGCTCACCTTGACATCTCCCCCAAGTATTGGATCCCTTCCAAAGTTCTCGCACTTTTAGATCCTATTTTTAGTAAATGCTCTGCAGATATATAATTTATGTCATAATTATGCCGTGGTTACATTATTAGATTGATCACATAGGTTCTTTGAACCAAACTGCATCATTTCCCTGCTAAGAAGTTTTAATAGAGACACTGTTTCATCTGAATGTGAAGTATGATTCATGAAAAATGTTATGGTTCTCCTGTTTATCTCGATTTTGCTCCATCCCGGGAGCTTTTTCAGACCGAGAGACCTCATCTGATTCCATGATTCACTTACCTCGTCCCATCTCTTCATCGCAGCAAAGGACTGTCCAAGTCTAACGTAATGTCCAGCGTCCACTGGCTTCAACTCAGTCATATCCTGACAAATTATATCTTCGACCTCTGTTATCCCATTTGCGCGGCAAGCATCAAGTATTATACCCAAGACATCGATAGAAGGTTTCATAAAATTCTCTTTGTAGAACTTGAACGCATCTTCTACTCTTTTAGCTCTACATAAAAGATCAACCACACAGGCAAGGTGTTCGTAATTCGGTTCAACACCAAAATCTCTAACCATTGAACTGAATATTTTCAAACCTTGCTGAACCATTCCATTATGGCTGCAACATGAGAGAACCGCAAGAAATATCACGTGGTTCGGCTCCATTCCAGAGCGAAGAAACTCAGAGTAAATTTCTAAAGCAATATCCCCTTTACCATGAAAACCATACCCTGCAATAAGTGTGCCCCATGAAACAACATCTTTCCTTGAAATCGAATTGAAACACCTCTGTGCAGCTTCTAAGTAGCCACATTTCGAATACATATCAACCAGAGCCGTATCAACCAAGGAACATGGGCTGATGAAGCTTCTGATTACAATACAGTGGATCAGTCTCCCTACTTGGAGAGCTCCAGAAGATGAACAGGCTTGTAAAAGCGAGACAACTGTCAATGAATCAACTCGTTGCACGGTTCTGAACTTCATTTCTTCAAACGATAACAAAGCCTTACACAGATCTCCGTTCTGGGCATATCCAGAGATAATCGCATTCCACGAAACTAAGTCTCTTTCTTTCATCTGTTCAAAAATAATTAAACTTTTATCCATATGACCGCACTTTGTATACATTGTGACAAGAGAGTTCAACGCAGGGGTGTCTAGTGTATATCCTTGCCTCAGTATATAACCATGGACTGAAGCGCCGAGATCAAACGAACCTAAGTGAGCACAAGATGCTACAACACTAGCTATTGCTTCACTCGACAGATCTGATCCTGAATTTAACATTTCCGAAAAAATAACCAGTGCCTTCTCCGCTCTACCCAACCGCATAAGTCCTGATATCATGACTGTCCAGCAAACAACATCCTTATCAGGAATGGTTTCGAGAATTCGATATGAAGCTTCCTCCTCTCCACACTTTAAGTACATAGTTATCAATGCCGTCCTGAGATGCATCTCAACATCAAAACCAGTTTTTACAATTTGGCAGTGCAACATTCTTCCCACATCGAGATCACACATTGTTCCACTCACTGAAAGTGATGCTCCAAATGTCTGCTGATCAGGTCTTAAACCAAAATCACTCATTCTGTAAAAAAGTTTCAATATTTCAGTCATATCACCAACAAAAGCAAATCCTGAAACCATTGTGTTCCATGAAACGATATCTCGTTGCTCCATCTGATCAAACAAATCCTTAGCATCTCCAACACGGTCACACTTGCAATACAAATTCAAGATAGAGTTCATCGCAGCTATATCAGAATCAAACCCATACACAACCCCAAAGGCATGTAAACACTGTAACTGCGTAATCTCCGAAACCCCACTAAGCAATTCCAACAACGTAACCGGACTCGGACTTATCCCCTGAAATCTCATCTCGTTAACCAACGAACACGCTTCTCTAACAATCCCGGCGCGTGAGTAACACCCAATTATAGCAGTCCAGTGTACCACATCTCTCTCACGCATTTCGTCGAACACTTTCCGAGCATAACCCAAAACGCCGAATTTTGCATAGAGATTGACCAATGAAGACGAGATGTAGAAATCGGAAGAGAACCCATTAACGAGAACTTGCTGATGAATCGATAGACCGCAAGAGAAGAGCTGAAGAGAAGCACAAGCTTTGAGAAGACTCGGGAAACTAAAAGTATCAGGTAAGATTCTATCGGCGAGCATGGAACAGAACGTGGAGAGAACTTGCTTGTAATCGCCATGAGATGAGAAATGGTTAATGAGTGAGTTGAAGTACTTGGTGGAGTTCAACACAGACGAAGGCCTGATCATAGCTCCATGGTTTTGATCAAAACGTGAACGAGGAAGAAGAAGAAGATATGTTGAATTGCGTAGTGGTTTACTTATCAGGTTTATTATATTAAACCGAACCAAACTAAACCGAACCAAGAATTAAATCTTTACTATATGTACGTATACGAGTCATACAGAGGTAATGTAACTAAAACCCTAATTAAAAAAAAACAAAACCGCACCTATGACGATGTCGGAGCTTCCAGGGGATGTAGTAGAGAAGATACTCTGTCACGTTCCGGCCGCATTTCTCAATAGGTTACGATTTACTTGCAAAAGATGGAATCGTTTATTCGACGATCCAAGATTCGTAAGAAAGCACTTCGATAAAGCCGTAAGAGTAAGACAGTTGATGACAAAGGAATTAAAGATTTGTTCGATGAACGTTAATCACCATGGAGTTTTATCTATAGATGTAACAGGTGAACTTAACCTAATCAATCGTCATCCTAATTTAAGAATAGCTGATATGTCTAACGTTTTTCACTACGATGGTTTATTGTTATACACCATCAAAGATATATAACACTAGTCTCGTTGTTTGGAACCCATGTACTGGTCAAACCAAGTGGATCCCAGCCAAAGATCCTTACAAGACATGCTACGGCACCTTTGCTCTCGGATCGTACCAAGACAAGAAATCCGGATATAATAGCTACAAAATATTGAGCTATGATAATGGTACTGAAACCAAGACGAAAAAATTCTCAGTTTATGAGTTTAAGTCGAATTCATGGAAGATTCTTGACGTGACTTTGGATTTTTACTTGATCCGTATTGATACCCGCGTGTCGTTTAAGGGAAAGACTTACTGGTTTGCGGTGGATAAGAAAGAGAACCACCACGCCATATTCTTACTCAGTTTTGATTACACAACGGAGAGATTTGGACGTATGATTAATCTTCCATATCAGCTTTCTCGATATATTTCTTGGACTGATATGGCTCTCTCCGTTGTTAGAGACGAAAAACTCTTCGTGGTAATACAGCTCACAAATACATCAAGGACAGAAGTATGGGTGACTAATAAGATTGATGAGACTAAAGTGGTACCGTGGAGCATGGTCATGGCAGTGGATCACTCCAGAGAATATACTATGTGTGGAGTAAGGTTTCTTGTCGACGAAGAGAAGAAATTCGTCGTGTGTTTTGATTGGAAAAGTTTGGTCAAGGACGGCGAGGTTCACTACGAAAACATGGTACACATAATTAAGGAGAATAATAAAGTTACAAAAGTGGATTTTGCAGCACCTACAATGTTTATACATTGGCCACAACTGTTTAATTATGTTCCAAGTTTGGTTCAAATCCAGTGACCAGCTGGAGGACTGGAGGAGGGAAGGATATATAAAGAGATAATTATTACTCTTTTGTATTTTTTTTATAATTTATTTTGGTAGTTTTATTTTTTAATGTTTCACTTTGGAAGTTTTATTATTTAATGTTAAATCCATGTTTGGTTAAGATGCTACAGTTTTTTTCATGGTTCATTATAAATCCCCAATCATTTTGCTGATTTTTGTTACAAATTGCTTTAAGATTTATGCTTTTTTTTAATGACCTGAATAGGCAACTTGTTTTATGAAAATTAAAGAAGGTTAACTTCCAATGTAATTGCTTTGTTGATTTAGTAAACATAGCATGAGAAACAATGGCGAAAAGATATTGCTCTCTACTCAGACCAGGTAGTCACGTACGTAACTATCATGTCTTCTCCATTTATTCTAAAATTACACGACCATTTCTGATTATGATCAGCACATATATCATCAATGTATGCTTGTTGCGAAAATGAAAATTTCGAGATATCAAAAGCAATTGATTAAATTATCTATGCACTGCCTTTTTTTTTTAATATTGGTTCAGAAGCTATTTTGTTCATTATATTTCGTCCAATCAAGTTTTCTGAAAGTCTCAGTCCTTTTTATTTTTATATTTTTGTTAAACAAGCCTTAAAACATAATAAAAAAGGATACATAAACTAGAAAAGGTTTGATAAGCCATTGAGAATTGGAGACCGAAGCAATGAAGCAACAAGCCACAAATAACCTCATGGTGTGTCTTTAACACTTCTGCGATCAAATCCGTGAATTTTGGAGTATTCACGATCACTAGTGATTCATGTTACGTTGAGAAGATGTCCTTAGCCTTTTGGTTCAATTATAATGTTGTACACATTGGACCAAAACAAATTTGGCTCCAGAAATAGGAGCTTTAATCTAGGTTTAAAAACTCATTATATTACATATATATTTGGGTCTACGTTCTGAAAATATGTACGTGCACATAATTTTGTTGTAAAAAAAAAAGTATGGTGTTTTATAAAACCTTCTGAATTATTCAACTCAATTGGCCATATTGTCACCACTGGGACGGTCATTGGTCAACGTAGTTGCAATTCCATCTGTTTTTTTTAATATATGTATATATATATATATATATATATATATATATATTTCTAACTTCTTAATTAGTTGTTTATAGTCGAGGTTAATAGTTTATAGCCAAATCAATTTCATGAGTCATGAATCATGATAGTTGACATGCTTCCTCCGGCGTTCAGTTTGCCGCATAAAGAATGAAGAAAAAAATAATAATAATAAGAAGCAAATCGCCAAATATATAAGATATTAATATCGTTATTTTCTATTTTAATGTCCTACGTACTTTTTTTCTTTAAAAAATCATTAGGCCTGGATTCAATGTTCAACTAACGCAAACAATTTTTTTTGTATAAGAAACTGAGTTTTGTCTGGGAGAAGATAAAACAAACTGAATACGCTAAACACGTATTTATAAACTAGCAAACACACCTATATGTTACTCAGCTCAGCTGATAGATAATCCGCATTGAAGTCCCATTGGCTTGTTAAACTAATAGAATTGGTTAACCAATAGAATGTTACGACTGGAAAAAAAATTTTGTGCACAAATTGAATTGGTTACAGATAGGAGTAGAGATTTTGTATTTAGGACGTGCATGGTCGGTCGGTCTCATCCATATATGACCATTGGCATGTTATGTTAAAGTTATATTACAATTTACGACCCATATATAAAAAGATGTCATTATATAGTCTTGCTCTTGTATCAGTAAGTTAACTACAATCTTTTGAGTGTTTGGCTAAAGTACGACCAAGTTAATGTCTAGAGAATGCTCTGAAAAGATGATTTTTCCTTGTTTTTAATTTATTTTTGGCAAGGAACAATCTTTTTTTTCTTTTTTTTTTTTCTTTTTTCTTTTTTTTTTTGTAAGGAACAATCTTTTGTATCAAGCCTCTTGTAACTTCTACAAGATTTTTCATCTAATGAAAATTCACATATTTATCAAAAATAATAATAATAATGATATTTGACCTACATAACCAAGAGTCGGAATTTTGTAAATCATTAAGTAGTTTAGAGTTCATTCCAAAATTCTCGGGTTTTAAGGAAAAATAACGTTAGAAGTTTAAACTAAAAGGAATGATATATATGTTTTTATAATCATTATTTTTCTAAGAATTATAAAGCGAGAAGTTATTCTTCTTAAACTCTCTCAAGGCTGAGAAGTCAAAGAGTGATCGGGTCCGACGGTGTGATTAGTCAACATTACCGGTAAGCATTATTTTTATTTATAGAAAACTCAATGTCACCGATCAGATGTGTAAGGTATTCTAGTTGACTTAGCACAACCATTATCTTTCTTTTTATAGGAATTAAACTAATTGTAAAAAAGTTTTTGATGTTTAAGTCTTTAAACTAATTGTAGACACGTTTATGATCACTTTTTTTGGGTCAATTTTTTTTTTCCATTCACCTGGCTACATTATGTGTTGGTGTTAATGTCAATTTGGATTCAGAATACGATTAATATATATGTTTTGTTTTTTTCAAATCCAAATTACTGTAAAACATATTGTTTTAAATAACCAAAAAAAAAGAAGAAGAAGGTTTTGCCCTAAATTGAAATCAAGATTATCCTTGAATCACTTAAATTTTTATTTTAGTTAAAATCCATGAACTAATAAAGTCTATTAATACTTCAACACACATAGACTAATTATGATTAAACATATCAAAGAAAAACTCAAACCTTAGTCTCTCGATTTAATATGATGAATCTTTCAACTATTAAATTGTTTATATTTTGATATGTATATATACACACATGTTTAGGTGGTACATACAAATGCAATGTATCGAGTCTTAACAAAATTCAACAAAATGTCGTACATGCTTTGAGTTTGTGTGATTTATTTAGCAGGCATTAAATAGAAACAAAGCTTCTAATAATTTCAATCACGTGGGAAGCGGCGTTTGAATTGCGATCGGTGAGATTCATTTCTATTTTCTGATCCATTAATTCTATGAACAAGTCAAAAGTCTTTCTTATTGAAAAATGAAAAAGAAAATATACTAATTTAGTCCAAAAATAGTGAAATCAATATTTCATCTATTATCTATAAAAAGAATTAGTTACAAAGAATTCTTCCCTAAAAATAGCTTTTTTTTTTCTCTTCTCCAAAGCTCATATATTGACTTGATCAACCAATGATTCAAAGTTTTTACTAATTAGGACAAAGTCTTTGAACAAATTTCGTAGATTAAAGTGCCTTTTTTAGAAAATAATATTTAGGTAGAGGTTTTGCAGTAGACTAGATTAGACAGTTTTGTTTTTCTTAATCATAATCCACATGTGTCTAACTAAACCCTTTTAGGAAAAATAAAAAAAAAGTCCACATAACAATACACTTAGCTATTAAAATACTACAACAACTCGATATTATTTTTCAGATATTTCTCATTGTTCAACAATGCAAAAGTATGTATAATGAAAATACTCCCTTTAAATTTCTGGTTGATAGTAAATGTACCAAAAATCATATTAAGTTTTGAATTTGAAAATATACTATTTTGCAAGTACACCTTTTTGTTACTCAGATAATTTTGATTGGGCAACAGTGCAAGAGTGTAATGAAATTACTGCCTTTTCATTTCTGTTTGATAGTTAAATTACTTTTGTTGGCTAATCATTCGGTCTCAAACAACATTTTTGGGTATACTATGAACTAGTTTAAACAGTTTACTATTAGTTAGGTAAATGAATTTGCTCTATATGTTGTAAATAAATTGATTTTATGATTGATTACAATTTAACTTTATCTTCAAATAGTGTGGGTTTTATCTTTCTAATAGTTTTGTGATTGATTGATTACAATTAATTTTATGCTTGACTTCTCTGTGTCCGATAACACGTCAAATCTATAATGACATAGTGTGCTTTACATATAATTAGATATTTTGGTGACCTTAGACAAAAGTACTGAAATTGGTGGGTTTTTCTTTTTACTATCTTGCTGCCACAGTCTACTCATAAGCTTAGTTCTCCTGCAAATGACTACCACTAAAAAACTAAAAAATAATAACCTATACCTCTAGAAAATTCGTACTAGCAAGGGGTGACAATGATAAAATTTTAAAGAAACCATTAAAACGGCTTTAATAAACCACAGCTCTTCGTTGACAAAAATAAATAAAAGAAACCATTGCTCATCTGGTAAGCAATAGTAAAGTAATGACATGTCTATGACTATAATACAAAATAATTTGGTCGTCGTATGATATGTTTGTTAATAATGTGGAACCATGTAGACAAGACAAATGACGTCGACACTGACGCAAAACGAACTAAAACAAATCTCCACAAATATCTTTCAACGAGAATCCAAAATCCTAAATCGATATTATTTAAGTAGAAGGATGAATAAAACAATTACAGACACACAGCAATATTGTCTTATATAACACTATTATTATCATTGAAAAATACGAGAAAGATATATTTATATATAAGTAGAAAAATTTGACAATATCTGAGTCCACGTCAAAACCGTTTTTGTAGCCGAAGCATCTGGTTCTCGTTGTCTCTAACCACATACTCGACAAAGTATCTCTCTTTCTCTTTCTTCTAAGATATCTTCTTCTTCACCTCTCTATATATGGATCATTAGATATGGTACGGAGCAATTACTCGCACACAACCACACTCTAGATAGATCAGAGGATTATTAGATACGTACCTTTTCTTATCCGATCCGGCTAAGTAACATATCCTCTTTCTTTTTACTAGGGTTTCGGGAATTCGAGATTACAAAATATATAATATCAAGAAGCAAATCATCATCCGTACGTACTTTTAACAAAATACACAATCTAAGTTATCTATCAAGATCTTGTTAATTAAGATATCTATAGATAGATAGAGAGAGATGTTTCGTTTTCCGGTGAGTCTTGGAGGAGGTCCACGTGACAATACGACTCAGTCGGATGAGCAGCATCATCATCGGGCGGTGGTTGATGAGGTTGACTTTTTCAGATCGGCAGAGAAGAGAGATAGGGTTACACGTGATGAACAAAACATTATCGCCGCCGACGAGACTCATAAGGTTCATGTCAAAAGGGAGATCAATTCACGTGTTGATGATCGTGAAGATCGTTCTACGGATCACATCAATGTAAGTATAGTCATTGATTACTTCATTCTAATCCTTTTTTTTTTGTTTGTTACCATCCCATCATTTCTTTATAATTAAGTTATGAATAACAATTTTGTTCATAATTGTAAATGCAGATTGGACTAAATCTTCTCACTGCGAATACGGGAAGCGACGAGTCAATGGTGGATGATGGCTTGTCTGTGGATATGGAAGAGAAACGTACAAAGTGTGAGGTACACTTATTATTCAATTAGTAGTACAGCTCATTTTTTGAATAATTATATATAAAAAATACAAGTAACTCATTTAATTTTCCTTTGAATTCGTTCCCGGAACACCAAAATTTTTATCGTACGAACAAAAAATTAAATATAGATTTTCAAAATCTAACAGATCACAGATTCTCAAAATCCATTACAACAGTAACATTTTTGTACTAAAAATCTTGAGGATTTTATTACCGTTGAACTTTATTTTTTCTCATATTTAATCCACAAATAGATTTTTTTTCTTTTTTATTTCGCTAAAAGTTTATTTTCATTTCTTAAGATTTTTTAGCATAAACATGCCGTTTTCATAGATTTGACAACTATTTTTAGTTTATGTCTTTGTTTGTATATATTGGTTTGTAAGGTAATTTTTTTTACTGAGATTTACTTGTTACTACTCTATATATTACTTCATAAAATAAAATTGAGAAAAAGATTTACATCTCTTTTTTTTAACTTTAAATTGATGTATGATATATGATTTTGTTTGATAAAATGAAGAACGTACAACTTCGAGAAGAGTTAAAGAAGGCGAGTGAAGATAATCAAAGACTAAAGGAAATGCTAAGTCAAACAACCAACAACTTCAACTCCTTGCAGATGCAACTTGTTGCTGTCATGAGGCAACAGGAAGATCATCATCATCTGGTAATTAACACTTACTCGTCTTAATATTTTATTCAATCAACATTTATAACTACTACCGATGAAACTATACTACCAAGTTTAATTAGTTAAGGTTTTTAAACTCTTTGTTTTCATCAGGCTACGACTGAGAACAAAGACAACGCCAAGAATCGACATGAAGTGCCCGAAATGGTTCCAAGACAATTCATCGATTTGGGACCGCCATCAGATGAAGTATCGTCCGAGGAGAGGACTACGGTTCGGTCAGGATCTCCTCAATCGCTTCTAGAGAAATCTAGCTCACGTCAAAATGGAAAGAGAGTGCTTGTAAGAGAAGAAAGCCCTGAAACCGAATCCAACGGCTGGAGAAACCCTTACAAAATTCCTAAACACCACGGGTCCTCCAGCAATTGTGGTGGCAATGGCAATGGAAATGGAAATAATAATGTTATCGAGCAATCGGCCGCCGAAGCCACCATGCGTAAAGCTCGTGTCTCGGTTCGTGCTCGATCCGAAGCTCCCATGGTAAAACTAATGAAACTTCCTATCTAGACTATATATAAAGACTAATCTCAACAGTTCTTAATCAACCTCAACGGCATTTTTTAACAGTTAAGCGATGGATGTCAATGGCGAAAATACGGACAGAAAATGGCGAAAGGAAACCCGTGCCCTCGAGCTTATTACCGTTGCACAATGGTCAATGGATGCCCCGTTCGCAAGCAAGTACGTTATCTAGCTAACCATATATTTCTAAGCATTTCAAGAAACTAATATGTTTTAGGGTTCAAATCAAGAGTATAAATATGTTGATTTAATCTAACTAAGTAATGATAAACCCTACAGGTGCAACGTTGTGCGGAAGACAGAACCATTCTCATAACAACCTACGAAGGAAACCATAACCATCCATTACCCCCAGCGGCTATGAGCATGGCCTCGACCACAACTGCAGCCGCAAGCATGCTCCTCTCAGGCTCCACCATGTCAAGCCAAGACGGTTTAATGAACCCAACAAATCTACTGGCTCGGACCATCTTACCGTGTTCCTCAAGCATGGCCACTATCTCAGCCTCTGCACCGTTCCCAACCATTACATTAGACCTCACGGACTCATCCAACGGTAACAACCTAACCAATAACCCGTTGATGCAATTCTCTCAACGGTCTGGTTTCGCGGAGTTGAACCAATCGGTTTTGCCTCATATGATGGGTCAGGCTTTGTATTACAACCAACAGTCTAAGTTCTCGGGATTACATATGCCCTCTCAGCCGCTAAACGCTGGTGAGAACGTTAGCGCAGCTACTGCCGCCATTGCCTCCAATCCCAACTTTGCAGCGGCTTTGGCTGCAGCCATAACGTCTATTATCAACGGTTCGAATAATCAGCAGAATGGGAACAACAGTAACAGTAATGTTACCACGAGCAACGTTGACACTAGGCAATAACATTTTCTTTTATATGTTTTAGTTAGGACCTTTTTATCGGTCGATTTTT
>NW_010921717.1:0-161 GCF_000633955.1 Camelina sativa
GTAAGAGTTCGGGATGTATTTGGAGTGTTTAGACAACACTTAAACCTAGAAAACATTAATTCGAATTAGGAAACAGACTTTTGTGTTTTTAGGGTCAAAATGTACGACAATCGAATGCATTTGACTAATTGTAAGAGTTCGGGATGAATTTGGAGTGTTTA
>NW_010921717.1:286-867 GCF_000633955.1 Camelina sativa
AACATTGATTCGAAGAAGTAAATAGCTTTGTTACTTTTTCTAGGGTCAGATTGTGTGACAATCCAATGCATTTGACAAATTTTAAGAGTTTGGGATGAATTTGGAGTGTTTAGACAACACTTATACTCATTTTGTCCTGAAACTGGCTAAAACCGAGAAAACATTGATTTGAAGCAAAAAAACAGCTTTGTTACTGTTTCTAACATCAGAATGTGTGACAATCCAATGCATTTGAGTAATTGGAAGAGTTCGGGATGAATTTGGAGTGTTTAGACAACACTTAAACCTGTTTTATCGCAAAACAAGCTTAAACCGAGAAAACAGGCTAAAACCGAGAAAAACATTAATTCGAATCAGGAAACACTTTTTTGTGTTTCTATAGTCAATATGTGCGACAATCAAATGCATTTGACTAATTGTAAGAGTTCGAGATGAATTTGGAGTGTTTAAATAACACTTATAACCATTTTATCCCAAAACAGGCTAAAACCGAGAAAACATTGATTCGAAGCTATAAACAGCTTTGTTACTGTTTCTAGGGTCAGAATGTGTGACAATCCAATGCATTTGACTAATTGTAA
>NW_010921717.1:1005-1379 GCF_000633955.1 Camelina sativa
ACAGGTTAAAACCGAGAAAACCTTGATTCGAAGAAGTAAATAGTTTTGTTACTGTTTCTAAGGTTAGAATGTGTGACAATCCAATGCATTTGTCTAATTTTAAGAGTTTGGGATGAATTTGGAGTGTTTAGACAACACTTACCCTTGTTTTCTCCCAAAATATGCTTTAACCGAGAAAGAGGCTAAAACCGAGAAAACATTGATTCGAAGCAGTAAACAGCTTTTATACTGTTTCTACAGTCAGAAAGTGTGACAATCCATCGCATTTCACTAATTTAAGAGTTTGGGATGAATTTGGAGTGTTTAGACAACACTTATAATCATTTTGTCCTAAAACTTGCTAAAACCGAGAAAACATTGATTCGAAGGAAAAA